>NC_040019.1:2363024-2598443 GCF_000972845.2 Larimichthys crocea | reverse complement strand
TATGCAACCACATAATGGCATATTTAATGTAACAAACCATGACACCATCATGAAGGCAGTTTAGCACTTGAAGGAACCATCATCAATTAGTAACCAAGTTTAGGTTGGTGTACACAGATTTAACTAGTGTCTTGCAGTTATTATTTATATCATGGTCACTTTCTTTTGTAATATTATTCACATCATGGTCACTACTCTTGCAATAATATTATTTGTATCATGGTCACTTTGTTTGCGATACAGTTGTCTCTCACTATAACACACGGTTCACCTTTCACGGCCTCGCTGATTTTTTTTTTTACAGCGTACTGTACAGTATGAGTGCGCATTGTGTTCGGCGTCCTGATTGGCCTAAGGGAGAAGTGTTTAAAGAGAGAAATGTGAGAAAATGTTAATGCCTGCCTGAGAAAAGTGTGAGAAATGTGAGAAAATGTTAATGCCTGCCTGAGAAAAGTGTATAAAATTGTGTGATTAGGGGGTTTTACGGCCTTAAAACATGTATAGGCAGTCGGTAGCGTAGTGGGTTAAGTGGCCGCCCCGTGTGTGGAGGCTATAGTCCTCGCTGCAGCTGGCCCCGGTTCGAATCCCGCATCGGACGGCTAATTTACTGCGTGTCACCCTCTCTCTGCCCCCTGCGTCCTGTCCATCTTCAGCTGTACTATCACTGAAGGCATTAAAGGCCACATTTTATTTTTTTTTATTAAAAAATAAAGCTTATTACTTACTGATTCCCTCTACGAGGGACCACTGTATTTCTTACACTATGCTCACTTTACATTACAATACTCTTTTTATACATCATGCCACTTTTATCCTCAGTACTTGTCTGTATGAAGGTTGATTGTTTATTGTGTTTATTGTGTAGGTTATAGATATTTCTGTCTGTTTATTTTGTTGGTTATAGATATTTCTGTCTGTTTATTGTGTAGGTTATATATATTTCTGTCTGTTTATTTTGTTTATTGTGTAGGTTATAGATATTTCTGTCTGTTTATTGTGTTTTTCTAAGTCTGTAGTGTCTGCTACACTTTCCTCTGCTGCTGTAACAAGTACATTTCCCCGTGGTGGGATGAATAAAGTATATCTAATCTAATCTAACACACTCAGATTATTATTATTTTATTTCTTCTCCCCTCAGTCTGGACCAGGTGTGGCAGACCAGGTGGGTTTGGGTTGTCAGGTGTACTCACAGTGCTGTAGGTCTGTCCGTTCCTCTTGATGAGGAAGCTGGAGCAGTTCCTGATGACCATCCACTGCAAATGGGACGACATGATGAACCTGGACGAAGAAAACAAAGACACGGAATCACAAGTTAGTGAAGAGAAGTGACGAGGAAAGCAACTTTTAGGAGTCGTCCACCAAATCAGATGATCGGCGGTTCGATCCCCGGCTCCCCCGGTCATGTAGACCTACAGACACCTGTCTTCTAAACGTGTTCACTTGAGCTCATTTTTTTAGTTTAGCTACCGGTTCAATGAATAAAACAAGCTACACAGTACAAAGTGTGTTTTAATTTTATCACTCTTTCTTTAAATCAAGATTTAAGCACAGGATGCTAAAGTTAGCTCCGCCGCTAAGCCACAAGCGGCGAGGCCTGAAATGTGAAGCGACGTGCTTTACAAAACACAACATTTCCGTCTCTACGCCACACATATGGACGTTTTCTGTCACCCCTAAAGTGTACACAACACTCAACACAACGATAATAGCTCACTTTTTGCGACTTAACACGAATAAAAGTGACAGAAAAACGTAGATTTTAGTGAGCGGCGGCTAGCAGCCGAGGCGACCACGTTACCTTTTAGCGGAGGAAAAGGACCGGAGAGAGCGGAAACCGCTTTACGGAACCTCTGTCGCGGATCACTCCGCGACCAACGGCTACTTTTAGTTAAGACGTTTAACATCTGTTACACACTTTAACACAATTAAATCACCTGTACTAATTACATATAATTGTTAATTAGCGGGTTAATTAGTGTTTCGACGTTATAACATGTTTTTATAGGATTATATGCAGGACTAGTTATTCTCGAACCCTTAGCGGAGGAACACGTGTTCACCGCTGTCGACGAACGCCTAGTGATGGGAAGTTCGGTTCTTTTTAGGGAGTCGGATCATTTGACTCAGATTTATATTTATTATATTATGATTTATATGTGTACACATTTATATCACTTAAATTATACAATACATTATATGGTCGCTCACCCTCCTGTCCACTTATATAGAAACATATTAGCAAAGTTATAGCAAAGATATATGATTAATCAGCAACAGTAACTTTATGAGGATGATGGGAAGTTCGGTTATTTTTATGGAGTCGGATAATTTGACTCAGATTTATATTTATTATATTATGATTTATATGTGTACACATATATATCACTTAGATTAATCAATACATTCTATGGTAGCTCACCCTCCTGTCCACTCATATAGAAACATATTAGCAAAGTTTTAGCAAAGATATATGATTAATCAGCAACGGTAACTACATGATGATGATGGGAAGTTCGGTTCTTTTTATGGAGTCAGATAATTTGACTCAGATTTATATTTATTATATTATGATTTATATGTCTACACATATATATCACCTAAAGTATTCAATATGTTCTTTGCTGGTATGGTCGCTTACCCTCCTGTCCACTCATATAGAAACATATTAGCAAGTTATAGCAAAGATATATGATTAATCAGCAACGGTAACTTCATGGTGATCTGCAGGACGCTGGATGTCACAGTTAGAAACAGTTTTACTCCACGGTCAACAACCGTACACACTTCATGATCAAGGTTTTTATGTCACGTCAACACGTATGTTAATATTCAGTCTGCAGTCTGCATCACACTGTTTATCTACATTAATGTTTTCTTTATTGTGTATCGTTGTGAATGACAGAATGGTGCGTCGATTTTTTGTTGCAAGGCATTGTAACACACACAAATCAAATTACAGGTCTTCGTGTCACTATTTTGCGGTGTAAATTGCAAGTCAGACTTAGATTTAGAAGCTGGGTACATGAAATAAACAAAGTCAGTATTAGAGTTTAGTACGTGAATCCACCTGAATAGTCTCAGTTTCAGACACAGTTCAGGTTGTCTTTGGAGGTCTGACCGATCTGAGTGTCTGATTGGCTTGCGGAGCCAAAAAAAGACTAAAATCTATTTTTTCTGTCACTTTATTCATATTAAGTCACAAAAAGTGAGGTATTATTTTTTTGCGGCAACCCCTGCGTTGCAGACTGCCGGTGCCGGAGAAGATTCAAAGATCCGGATCTTTGAACCGGCTCGTTCACGATCGACACATCACTACCTCGCGTCATTGACACGCGCCTCATGTTTACAGACAGTCGTCAAAATAATCCAGTTTCCAAAAAAATCAGCTGTTTATATCCGAAAAACTGTAGCCATCATTTATATTTTTAATGTGAGTGAATGTGGAGGGCAAGCATAGAGTGAATAAGACGATCACCGTGGAGATAATCCGCATTTTTGTTTGCAAGTTTTGTGAAAATCTGTGATCTAAAATGTTGATGTGATTGTGATGATGTGAGCTCCAAAAAAAATAAAAAGTTGTCAGAGGTCAGAGTCAGCTTTTGCAAAACATGGCAGAGTCCTAATGTGAGCAGTCAGACATGGATGAGGAAGAAGATCTGGACTCGCTTGGTGAACAACTGTACAGTCTGATTCACCCCAAACACAAAGACAATGCTGGGAAACTCACAGGTGAGGTGACACCTGCATGCATGCATGCATGCAATATTTAAGATGACTAAATTCTTGCCTCCTGTGTGTGTTACAGGTATGCTGCTGGAGCTACCGGGTCCTGTCCTCAGTCAGATGCTGCAGGATGAGGCCACGCTGACCGCAGCCGTGGAGAAAGCCCTCAGAGCCCTGCAGCTGGAACAGGGGCCAAGGTACAGCAAAGGGTGAGGTCTGTTAACCAGACCTGATCAATGGATTGTCATAAGTCCTCATTTCTGAGCCAGGTGCACTCTAAACAGAAGAGTGAGGGAGTATTTAGGTGCAGGATGGCATACACGTCTTATATTGATGATGGGAGAGTCGCATCACTGCACAAATTCTTCCAAAGATTATCAATGGGGCTGAGGTCTGGACTCTACTCTATACTGAACCAACTCATTCACAATGTGAGCCCGATGAATCCTGGCATTGTCATCTTGGAATATGTCCGTGCCATCGTGGATGGACCTGGTCATCCAGTATATTCAGGTAGTCAGCTGACCTCATTCTTTGGGGGACATAACGTTGCTGAACCTAGACCTGAGCAACTGCAGCAACCCCGGATCATAACACCAACCCCCACAGGCTTGTACGGTCACTTCATCCACCTCTCTTCTTACCCTGATGTGCCCAAGATGATGGTTCACATGCAGGCCAATAATTTGACCCTTCTGAAACGGATTAACATCCTTTCCACGAGAAAGGAGAAGCTCCCCACAGGATGAGCTATGGTTAAATAACTTGTTGCCAGCTAAAACATATTAATCGCTGCAGTAATTATCCAATCGAAGGCTCTTCCAGATCCAGGTGGTGACTTTTTTAAGAAAGTCATGTAGTTTTGCACAGGAAGGCAGCAATAGCTATTTGCAACTAAGTTTAGGTCAGTCTAATGTTTAATCTAAAACAGTTGTCAGATTAAACGTGACTCTCCGTGGGATTTATTTGAATGTGTCAGTTTGTGTTTTCTCATGTGACTGCACCTCTTTTGCAGCAAGGTGCCGTGTAAGGACGAGGATGATGTGTCGGCGTCCTCGGACTCTCTGGGCGAGCAGCTGTTTGAGTTGGTCGATGTTTACAACACCGGCCACTCGCAGAAAATCACAGGTAAGAGAGCGAACACTGAATGTTATGCAGCAGAATACAACGTAGACGTTAAGCTGCTAACGAGTAATGTGTGCACTCTTAATGTTTTCTCTGTTTTTCATCTGGTCAGTTGATATTCCAATTTGAATCAACATTTATATTGAATTTTGCATACATTTCACAGACAATAACTATAATAATATTGCACCTTGAACTCTATTGAAGTCCTTTCCTGGTTATGTAAGTCAGTCTCTCCGTTACAATACACGATGCCACCTCCTCCATCCATACATATATCGAAGTATATCTATTTTTCTCCAAGATAAAGCTATCATCCTCCTCCCGGCCTTCAGTAGTCCAAAGTTAATTCAAGTTGACTGTCTTGGACTAACTATGAAGTTCTTTGGATGTATGCCAAGTACACATGTTTCTGCTTGGTGAGGCACAATCAGTCCAACAATTTTTCTGTTTAACTGCTGAAGAAGAAAGGCACTTCATCTAATCTTCATTTTTTAGCAGCACGACTAGAGATGTCAGGGTTTAATCCAGAATGAATTAACTCAACAACTATGGCCATGAGATTTGGTACACACACGTATATGTTTCCCTCTGGATCAACTGTCACTTTGGTGATCTCTTAACTCAACATCTAGTGCCACCATGAGGTCAAAACGTGTCCAACACAAATACCGGAAAAACTAACGCCATGCCCATCAGCCTCAGGTCTACTTTCAGTTTAGTGTTAGTAAGAAAATAAACTGAGATGCTTCACTGTTCTTCATACAGGAATGCTTCTGGAGCAACACAAAGACGCAGTTTTAAACCTTCTCTCAGACCCAAAGCTGCTGGAAGAGCAGGTGAACTGTGCCCTGAAGACACTGAAAGAGTACGTGACCTGTCAGTTTTGTAGAACGCACGCATATTTGCATACAAGGCCACAGACACGTATCCGCATTCGTGTTGGAAATATATGAAGATAGGTTCAAAATACAATAAATGAGAGTCAGCCCACTTGTTTTAAATGATGTCCGTGCTGTTTCCCATCAGGCAGAGCGTGGAGGAGACGGACATTAGCGACTCGTCAGACGCCGATGACACAGAGAGGCTCGGAGAGAAGCTGTTCTCGCTGGTGGAGGAACTAGATTCACTTCATGCAAATGATATTACAGGTGACCAGATACTCTGTCTGTAGTGTACACTTCCTGTAAATATCCAAATATGACTTAAAGGGCACTACACACTGTTCCTTTTAACACATGTATGGCTCATGTGGCTGTTTGTGCAGGTATGCTCCTGGAGATGGACCGGGCCGCTCTCCAACAGCTGCTCGGTGACCGCACGATGCTGGAGGTTGCTGTTCGGAAAGCACAAGCGGCTCTGGACACTCGGAGTTGAACTCTTTCTATTTGAACAGAAGAGGATGACACACAGAAGAACACAGTAATAAATGAATGACGTTAGTGAAGTCAGATAATATAATCGGAGATCACGATAATACAAATCACATATATTTTATAGTCTGATGCAGATTGCTGAGTGAACTGCGGACAGTCTAGTAAGCCTCTTCTTAGCTGACATCGTCCCTTTCTAATACGGGTGCTCACTTTGCTAGTACGTGACCGAACACGAGTGCCATTTATCATTGAAAATATTTATCCATTCATCGTGCTCCACCTCAGAGCCAAAACTCCACAACTGTTGCTTGATGAACTTGTTTACAGCGGGCTGTAAGAGAGGACTGAGAGTCTATAAAAATAGAAAAGTGTTTATCGAAGTGTTGCCAACAGTCCTGCTGTGATTATGTATGATTTTTGTTTTTGTACTGTAATCATAATGATGTAACTTCTAAGTTGGTGAAACGTCTTTGCTAACAGAAAATATAGCAGATTATACACAAACTTAAGAAAGCTCTGTGTTTTTAGTGACTGTGGATGACAGTCACTGACGGTATAAAGAATAGATGTGGCGCTGGCTGCCACCTTGTTACTAACTGCTTCTTTCACGTCCTAATCCAATCTAAAAATCAGCAAAGACGTGGATCGTCAGTGCTCAAACTATCTCAAACTAGTCGTCTGGATCGGCACCTACCTGTCAATCAAAGCTGCCACACTGTTAATCCTGCATAACTTTAAGCCTTAATATAATGTGAACAGGTGAGTTGTATATAAATTCACCCTCAGTACAGTTGTCATGAACGGGGAAATTAGCTACAGAGACCAAAACTGTTTTGTACCAGGCTGTAAACATGTTTATTTCTGCTGTGAAGTTGGACATTTCAACATAGGGGCTTATGGAGATTTGTTCTGTAGCCAGCCTCAAGTGGACCACATTGACCTCACAGCTACGGAAGTTGCTGTTTGATGGAAATACAGGTCTGCTGGTCCACCACTTTGGAACCAGTGGTGGCCGTGATCATTTTGTCCAGAGCTTCATGGTCATAACTACTAATGATATTCCCATCAGCCTCAGCCTACATTTCATTTAAAAGTCTGGTGTGTATTATTCAGACAGCTTGATTGACTAATTACTATGTTCTCATTAGTGTATTATCACTTGAAAATAAGAATTATGTTTTGTTACCTATAAATCAGCTTTTTATATCTTAAAGACACTGCAGGTCAGTTTCCACAATGTCCAACATGTTGATTCACTGTTTTTGTGGTCACTGTAGTTTCTTTTAACAGAACAACGACAACTACAGGTAGATGCTACTAAATCTTACACACTGGTCCTTTAGTGAGTGGCTTGATTTTAAAAAAAACAAAATTCTGTAATGAATGACACCAATAGACATTTCTTTTAAAAGTGCTACAGAGCGCAAAAAATAACTTTATTACCATTTTTCACCTAGTGTATTCACTGTTTTATGAATTTCACATGAGGGATTCTGAAACATTTGCAGGGGAAAACAGTCGCTTCTCTGAAACAAAATCTTTGTTTTGGGATCAGAATCTGGAGTCTACAAAAAAAAAATAATAATCACATTTGGGTTTACAAATGATTGAATAAAAAATCATATCAGTAAATTAAAGACAGGGGATTTTAGGATACAGTTAGCTCTCATTTCACAATTTAGATTTTAAGTTTTATTTGTCTGCAGAAGCGGGCCAATACAAATGATAAGAATATGAATCCATGTCATCTCTATTGAATCATAAATGCATTTCTTCAAAGCTAATCAGAAAGAAAAAAAAAATTAGTTGTTCTCCACACACACACACACGCACACACACATCTTTATGCCTACACAGCTCATAAATACAATCAATCTGATATACAAATATTTGGATAGATTTATTTTTAGCGACATTTAAAATGCAGTTTTCAATCCCAATTCCTGCTGTTTTCCCGGACATCACCCCTCGTTTTCAGTGAGAGTCGAATTCCTCAGAAGAGAAACTGAAGCCTAACTTGGACGAAAAAACACCCTGACGCATCTTTAAAAAGTCAAAGAGTTGCTGATGGACAGGGAGGACACTGAAATAAATATCTGAAATCGAGCAGCGTCCTAAGAATGCAGACTTTCTCCAAAACTCTCAGGTTTGTGAGGCCAGTCCCTCTCCTGCGTCACTCCAACATCCTTCCTTTACTGGAGGGCGACCGAGGGGGAAAAAAAGCAAAACGACACAGCAGACGATGCACTATCGACACGATTCATCCTCACAACAAATTGCTATCTCCAGTTGACAGTGAAGAGCTGCATACGCACATGCAGTTCAACAATATGAAATTAAAAAGGTGCCACTTTCTTTCTACCCATCACACATACAATCAATCAATCAAACAAACATGGACATTTGGACTTTACACACACAAAGGGAAGCCTAAAAAGACCTGGCATGATCATTCTGTTAACAGTATTACATGTGAGGGGACAACTCAGGAGGAGGAGGCGTAACATTTATTGTATACTAAATTATGACTTCATGAACATACAAGTCTGTGTATGAATGCATCGATGGATAAACCTTTTAAAAACCCAACTGTCTTGTTTTCTGTTTGGATGCGAGGAGGGAAAAGCCCTTCGAGGAAAAACATCGTGCCTGTTCAAAAATAACAGCAGTGAGAGAAGTTAATGAACCAAAAGAAAAAGACGAGAAGAGTGGTTAAGCTGTTTGCCATCATGGAGACTGTGATTACGCTCTTCTTAGGTGCAGGCAAAAAAAACAGAAGGGTTCCTTTAGACAGAGAGCAGTATGTCCATGTGCTTCATCTACTTCCAGGTAGGATAATCACTCCATCCAACAAGTCTGTTCAAACAATCCCTCTGCAAGATGGTTTACTTCAACACTGGGTACTGGCGCTGACCGCCCAAACGCCCGACGCGGTGCCCCCCTCCTGATGGTGCACTTGTCTGGGAAGCATAGGGAAGAGCATTATGACGTGTAAAAGAAGACAAACGAGTATTTAAACTGTCTTTTTTTTTTTAAGCCACACCTGTGCAAACTGTGCAGGGTTATAAAAGGTGACGCCCCCAGCAGGTGCAGCTCCCTGGGCGGGATGACTCTGCAAAGGACAAACAGAGTTAGTGCATTGTTTGTAGTTGCGACTGTCCTGATCGTTTCTATGGGTAGAGACGGAGAGGGAGATGCAGTCCTAATGCCAAACAATGCTATGACGACGTTATAAAAACAGGGAAGGAAAGGTAATGGCAAAGAGGATCCACAGTGAGGCAGCATTACAAACCACTGTTTCACTCATTTTTAGTAACCATGCAAGCTCTATGACGGGTTATTGAAGCTGTGTGTTCCCATGACGACAAGCAAGGGAGGAGGGAGGGTCATCCTGCAACTGTCTCCAACGTGCTTTACTCTGATCTATGGCTCACAGTTACCCATCAACCTTTAAAGCGGATGGTTCACTAACATAGCATTCACTTTGTTTACCTCATGGGGGTGCTAGAGGAAATGTCAGGGGATCTCCAGAATCATTAGGGTTCAACATCTGGGCACTCTGAATCTATGTGCCAATCCATTGAGTAAATGTTGAGCTATTCCACCAAATGAAATAAATTCAAGTTTGGACCTGCTGGTGGCACCACAGGATTAGTCATGGGATCACCGAAGTCATTATGGTTCATCCTCTGGGCACCATGAATGTCTGTACATTTTTGTACCATTTCTTCAAGTAAATGTTAAGATATTTCACCAAATGCAATAAATTCAAGTTTGGACCTGCTGGTGGCACAACAGGATTAGTCATGGGATCACCAAAGTCATTAGGGTTCATCCTCTGGGCACCATGAATGTCTGTACATTTTTGTGCCATTTCTTCAAGTAAATGTTAAGATATTCCACCAAATGAAACAAATTCAAGTTTGGACCTGCTGGTGGCACCACAGGATTAGTCATGGGATCACCAAAGTCATTATGGTTCATCCTCTGGGCACCATGAATGTACATTTTTGTAGCATTTCTTCAAGTAAATGTTAAGATATTCCAACAAATAAAAAAAATTATAGTTTGGACCTGCTGGTGGCACCACAGGTATAGTCAGGTGATCACCAGTCATTAGGGTTCATCCTCTGGGAACCATTCAGAGTCTTCTAGCATGGCTAAAAATAACTAGAGAACTACATTCTAGTCTTTAGTTTAAATTTGTTGACCGTTTTCCGGGTTTGGTTGTTCACGACAGATGCAGAGTTTAGCAGTAACGCTGGAGACAGCAGGCAGGTGAGCAGGCAGACATTCTGGGTTGGATGGGCGGTGAAGCTTCGGGTGCAAACGGTGAAGCGTGCTGGTAGTGATGTGGCTGAAGCTAGGTGGGTGGGGCAGGCAGGGGTGAGAGTGGACCATTTGAGGCCCAGCCAGAGGTACCTGGTTTAAATGCTGACTCACTTCGCGTGATAAAGAACTCATTGAGCTAGAACGTGAGAGCTAAAGACAGCAGGAGGGAAATAAAACAGTAGACAACAAAAACACAAAACCAACAAAACCCAGATTAATAATCTCCCATGCATTAAGATTAGAGCTCTTTCCACCAGTTCAGGATGAAAATAAACAAATCAGTGTTAGAAAATTATGATTCTTGAAGAAACAGACACGGATTACAAATGGAACAGAGATTTTAACATTACATCAAGGCTGCGCATTTAGCATGATTATGGGCAAAAGACTTTAAATTGACATGCATGCATTCTCATGTTCTTTCACACACCCTTCTTACTTATTAACTTCATACAAATAAGCAACCTGCACGCACTGGCTGTTAGGCTGTCGAGCATCATGATTCAGTGGTGGCATGATGGACGCATTTGGAACAATGTGTCTTACCTCTCCGGACTGTGAGCCGTCAGGCACGGGAGGTCCCTCTGGTGCAGGTGGTAACAACGTTGGGTTGAACATCTAAAAAGATTAATTGAAGAAGAAGAAAAAGGGGAATCCAGATGAGTAGAGCTTCAGCTATTATTCATATGGTTTTGTATCTTGAGTTTAAACATAAACACACCAGGGTTCATCAATATAGATATACCTGTGGAGCAGTGCTGGTGTTTGGTGAATTCTGTTCCAGATTCCCTCCTTCACTGCCCTCTAGAGGTTGTTGATCGTCAGGCGCTACACCAGAGACACAAAAATATATTTTAAACCTTTAATTGTACAGTGGCTCTTCCTTCCAGAATCAAAACTAAACCATCTCATTTCACACTTGACCACACACCTGAACTAGGCACAAATAGGTTTGCGGGCATGGGCATTGGTGCCAAAGGAGCAAAGATGTCAGCAGGAGCGGGAGCTAATCCGCCCAGTTTAGCAGTTCTACTGGGGTTCAGAACATCCACGTATCTGCTCCTCGTGCCTGAGAAGAAATAAACACATCTGAGTGACACAGAAACAAAGCAAACAGCTGACAAATATATTATGTGATGTCTCTGATTAGTTTTTCCACAGCGTCTAAGCCCTTAATCGCACCTGCTTTCCTGGAGAACATGTTGACAGGAGGACCACCACTACTACTTGGGGGTGCAGCGGGCCCTCCAGGGCCAGGCATCTGAGGCATCATGGGGAAGCCAGAGGGAGGCGGTGGAGGGGGCTTACTCTGACAGATCATAAAGAAAACAAGAACATCAGGACTGGTTGAGCTGTGAAGTTTTCAGTTTCAGTAGCTCAGATTAGACAACAAAAGTCTTTAAAACATTTACAGACCTCCTCTTCTGGCTCGTTCAAGTCGACCCACTTCTGCTTCTGTTCATCCCACACGATCTGACAATAAAGAGCATAACCCTCTTATCAGTGCTGCTCATTTGCAGTACAAGTACGTAACAACCTGTGCAGAAATGTTAAAATAAATACAGAGAAACCTGCAGAGAGAACAGCTAGAACTTACTGATTTGTTTTTGTCATCTGGCAAGTGAGCCTCATTCTGTCCCCTCCTATAGAGCCAGTTTAGCCAGCCACCACCACCACCACCACCCTGTGTGAAAGAATCGCACTAGTTACTAATGAAGGCTGCAGGAGCACCATCTCAAATCACTGTTTATGTGAGAGTATGAACCTTTTTCGGGGAGTCTTTCTTGACTTTCTTAGCCTCTTCTTTGCGTGGCTGTTCAGGAATCGACGGCGGAGGTGGAGACACCTGCTTGATGGCCGAGTTGCTCCGCTCTCTTCCGCCGGAGTGAGTGGAAGATTCAGAGGTGGTGCGAGAGCGACGTCCTGAAGGCTGTAGACCAGAAAACAGAGATAGTTTTTGGGCTGTCTTTATGTGCAAGTTTATACAAATAAAATAGGAAACACAAACACAAACGCACCATATGCATTGAAGATTGTGAAGTAGTCCTCGATCTCCTCCCAGGACCCTGCAGTGCCAGAAAAGACAAAGTAGTTAGCATTTTCTATCAAATTTAAAAGAAAGTACACGTCTGTGAACAGAGAACTGTGAGTAAGAAGGTTAAAGGACATTTTGTTTTAGATATTCAGACAGCTAAATACTGACCATGTAAGCCATTTTGTCATAGAAGTCCATCTGCGCAGGTGTGAAGGATCTTCTGGGTGGGGAGGATGATATCGGTTGACCAATGTGCATCTCTGTTGGGGTGTGGGGTTGCTGCTCTACATGTGGCATATGCCCAGGAGAAGGAGGCATGTGGTGGTGGTGGTGCTGCTGCTGCTGTTGCTGCATCTGGGGTGGCGGGGGATTCATCTGTACAGGTGAATGCGGCACCTGAGGGGGCATGTGTGGTGACATTTGGTCCACTTGGTGAGGCGGAGGACACTGCTGCTGCTGATTGGCTCCTGGATACATTTCTGACTGCTCGGGTTGAGGCTGGAACGGAGGAGGGGCGAAGCCAGGATCCTGCGGAGGGTAGCCTGAGAGGGGGATCTGGCCTGGTTGTCCACTTGGGGGTACTGGGTAGAACTGGGGCACATCGTTGGAGGGTAGAGGCTGATGATGGGCCATGCCATCTTGGAGGATGGAGGTGGGAGCTGAGAGAAAGTAGAATAAATTTGCTGTATTTTGAAGCTGGTTTATAGTAACAGAGCACCACTATGTAGGTACACACAAACCTGGAGGCATCAGCTGTACTCCCTGTGGTGGAGGCCCGGGCAGTAACGAGCTCATTAGTGGGTTGTCGGGCGTGGGGCCGTCCAACTCCACAGGCATGTTGTAAGGTTCAGGTGGACTGGGATGGTCCAAGTCAGAGCTGGGGCTGCTGCAGTCGTACTGTGTGGGAGTTGCTCTGTTTTCGTTGTACGTAATGATGCCCGTCTAAAGAAATAAAAAAAACAAGCACGAAACATTTGTTATGTGGGAACAATTTAGAGAATAATTCAAAAACACAAACGTAAATTCAAATTCCACAACCTCTAAATCAAATGACGTCTTTTTACGTCTCATTTCTGAAAAGTGATTCTCAAACTACAGTTACAATTAAAGTCCATGTAGCACATCGTTTAGAAAGATTTTCAGACGACCTTGCCTGGGTGTGACCAGGTTGGATAGATCTGATATAATGACCGTACAGAGAAACACTGTTGTAAACCACCAAGACTCCCGTCACTGATGTCTAACGTTCTGTTATTAAGCAAACTGGATCATTTATTTTCTCTATTAGAAGAACAAACAAACTGCACTAAAGCTTTTATTGATGAGGAAGATGTATTCGCTCCCCTTCCGACAGCTACTGTATGTCACATGTTTTGTTGCTCTGATTGGTTGTGGTTCTATCCAGTTTACGTCCAGGGGCATTTTGGTCTGCGCCTGTTGATAACGGCTCTTGTAAAATCGGAAATGAACAGACAAGTTACAGGCTGTTTTGCGTGTTGGGTTAATTAGCACGACCTGGCACAAGCACACAAACATTTCCCCTCCTCTTCCTCCTCACCCTGATCTGTCCATCCAGCTGTCTGAGGTGAAGCAGCCATTCGGGCTCGTCGAACAACTCCTGCTCCGGCTTCTCTTTCAGTTGTGGATCAAAGAATCGCAGCTTTTCAGACATCTGTCAACAACAACAACAAAAAAATTACATTTGTTAGAATATTAAAACCGGCAACCTCGTGTTTAAGAAACATTGGGAAAGACAAGACGTGGGGTGAGTGCGTACCTGGATGATTTGGCTTATGAAAACAGGAGAGTAGTAGGCGGGCTGCATGAGGACAGTCCTAGAGATAACTTCACAGTAGTGGAAGGCTTGAGCACTGAGGCCTGCTTCAGCCAAGCGGCATGCATAGATCAACTTGAAGACCTAGGAAGAGACGATGAGGAGCACAGGACAGTGTTATTCCACAGTAGTATCATCTTACTAGTCTGCACAAACCTGTTTAATATCAGTGGGATCAATTATTAGGTTTTTAGGACACCTCTACAAGAAACTGTGTCAAAACATCTACCTGGAAATTTGGTAGAGAGCACGGCTGGGAGCCCAGAGACTGAGCATACTCGTAGGCCTCGGTCCTCTGGATTGCTTCATTGGTCGCAAATTGGTAGAAGGGCAAACTGAAGCGAGGAGACAAAGATTTGGTTATACGTGTGACATGTTATTGTATTATGCTCCCTTAGAATGAGTATGGGTGTGACCGCTCTGTCTCTAACCTATGGTTGGAGCCGAGCAGAACCATCTTGGTGCTCTTCTTTGTGAAAACTCCCAGACCAACTTGGGCCATCAGGTAGCAAAAGTGCGCAGCGTCAATCAGCCCCTTGGAAGCTGCAGCAACACAAACAGACAGTGCGCAGACACAGTGTGAGACGATGAGTTTGTTGTGCTGAGAAATAAAAAAAACAAAAACAGTAACACTGCCTTTCAAATGCGACCCTACCGAGAGTGTCACCCATGGTGGTGATCGTGCGAGTATCCAGGTCCAGAGTGTGCGTGAGGTTGGACAGCACCATGGCCAGATGAGGGCGCCAGTCGCCCCACTTCTCCTCTCCGCAGCACTGTATAAAAACACAAGAATAATATCTCAACCAAAGTGGAACAACGCTACCCTATGCAGTTTCTTCAGAGGTTATAAAGAGAGTTGGCTTACAGTGGCTGATGCAGGCATCCTCCCTGACATGAGCTGGTACACCGTCTGCAGAGGGTCATTGATGGGCAAACTGTTCGCAAACCTAAACAAACAAAGACATATTAAGTATTATATCTATATAAGAATGATCACAATAAAGCTGCAACCACTATTTAATCTACGTTACCTTGTCATGACACGTGCATGCGTCCTATTGTCCATTTTACTGGCTAACAGCAGGGCGTGGCCCCACAGACCTCCTTTCATGGCTGCTTCTAGCGCATCCTATTCACACAGAAAGACAAATCGATTTCAGATTTCATAAGATACTAGTTTAACGACACACAGTTCCACACAGTTAAAGTGTGAGAGAGTTATTTCTTCACCTTCTTGCGGCCAAACAGCAGCAGCTCCCTGAAGCGTTCAGTTTCCTTGCCCACGTTCTCCGGCACGGTCATGAAGGTGTCAGACAGGAGGGACAGCGGCCCGGCTCCCGGCTCTTCCTCAGCTCGTGCCAGAGGTTCGTTGTTAAAATCAATCAAGTTGGCTTCGTTGGGACTTTTCCCCGGCAGCCAGACGGAGCGGTGCTCCTTCAGCAAGAGGTCAGCGATGTCCGTGCCGACCACAGTCTTCAGAAAAGAGTGAGAAAGTTGTTTCAGGCAAATATACAACGTCACATCTCTGCCTTTTATTTCTAGGTCAGACATATTCGCAGTTATTTCTGCGCGGTCTTACCCCGTTCTGTCTGCAGAGCAGCATAATGAAGTCCCAGAGCAGACGGGCAGAGTCTCTGTCCAAGAGGTTGTTGTCACGAGAACACTCGAGCGCTTTGTTCTGGGAGAACTTTATCACATCCACCTTATGGGTCTCCTCCCTGATAGACAGGACACAAGATGAGTCAACCAACAAATACACTATTTACTCCTAACTGTTGTATTATACATTTATGTTTTCAGCAGGGACCAATGGACAGACAAGAGAAGTACAGTAGGTAACAGACTGCTGGTTTCTGTCTTTCTTGTGGGGTTTACTGACAGTAACAAATAGCTCAAGGATATTTGTGATAGATGGAAAGGACAGAGTACACTTACTTAACAAGAGGTCCAGGGAAGGCTCGTAGTTCTGTCTGATCCGGGGTGTCCTGCAGCATGGTCTGCAAATACAGACAAGGTTTAAAATACTAGTTTACACTGTGCTGAACAATAACAAGAGGCCTGTAGTTTAAGGAAACACAACTCATGACATCAAAATAAGAGTCTCTTAAAAATCTACCTCCAAGTTGTAGATATCAACGAGAGCAGGCTGTCCAGCTGAAGGTAGATTGGGCAGAACCTGAACCAGATGACCACCAGGGCCAAAGCGGGCACAACGGTGGGGCATGGAGAACTTCTCTGGGGTTGCAGGACGAGGTGGAGCTGAAGGGAAAGAGACAAGTCAGACTAAGAATGTGGAAAATCAAATATTGGTTTAATCGGTACTGAAATTTGTTGGCGTCTTTAAAAGCACCACTAAAACTTAACGACTGTGTGCTTACGTTGCTCCGGGGTGATCCAGGTACTGTCTGCTGTGTACTCAGAGGGATAGTGGTACTGGCTGTAGTTCTGGGAGACATCGGTCTGGTTTGGGTACTGTCCATACGAGTAGTCCACAGCCAAAGTGGACGCTGTGGTGTCGTAGACTGCCGTCAAGTCAGGCTGGCTTCTGTATACCTGGCTCTGCAGGGTGGGAAGACAAACAAGAAGAGATCATTATAAAATATTCAAAATAAAGACCAACAAACATATAGTATATACTTTCAGAAAAGTTGTCATTGACATACACGCTATGTTTCTACACAGGTGACCATCCTGTCAAGGAACTGTTACTGTTATCATGAGACTGCTTGAAAGCAAAGCTAATACTCAAGAGTCTGCTAGATGGGATGATACGGGAAAGTGAGCGCTCGCTGCGTGTTGGCAGCACCGTTAAAAAGTGATAAAACGCAACAGAAGAAGATCCCTTAAAGCGATAGCTCCGCATTTTGGAAAATACACTTATTTGCCTTCTTGCTGAGAGCGAGATGAGATGAGATCGATACCACTCTGATGTCTATGAATATATAAAGCACTTTCCTGCCGTTTCCAGTCTTTACACTAAGTGAAGCCATCTAAGCTGCTGGCTGCAGCTTCGTGTTGTGCAATTCGATCTCACTCTTCAGCTTTACAGCAGAGTCGGCGAAGTGTCTGAGACGCTGTTGTGTACAGATTTCTTTCCAGATCAGTTCTGATGTTTAGAAACACAACAACTCACTGATTGATCCAAACAACACGCTGCCCTACTCTCAGCATTTTAACAGGAAAATACCTAGAATCTGAATACAGCCCATTTCATAATAATCTGAAATGAAACACTGAAATTTTAATCAGTTAAAGTGAGCTTCGTAGCAGCGTAAACAATGCTGTCTTTATATTTTTCTTAGAAATCCACAGCCCACCCATTGAGGGCGTATAAGGGCACTGTGGCTGCGTCAACAAGAGCATCACTGTGCAGAAGAGAAGCTTAGCAGTGATGTAAAGTACGCTGTACTGAAAGTAAAACCAGTTAAATAGAAGAAGTAACCAAAATGTAACAGGAAGCATGCCGATGCATCAATACTGGAAACATTTAGAGACGCCGTATGAAAGATTCAGGAGCTGAGGCGCTGCATCACCTGCCTTAGAAGGCTCTTAAGTAAGTTATTTGCCTTTGGTTAGGGAGGGTCTTGGAGAGGGGCTGAGTTGTGGAGAATCACCAGCAGGTTCTTCTTTAAACAAAACAACTTTTCAAGCATTTTCGAGACAGTTCAGGATGTCATAGCAGGAAACTCTTGCAGTATCAAGGTGCTGCTATTATGCATGCGTCCTCCTGTGTTTTTTTGGCCTTTGACAAGTCAAAATGTCTGCGGGGCAACCAGTTAAAGTGCTAAAGAGAGCCAGAAGTGTTGCTGTTAAATATCCACGAGCGCCCTGTCTGAGAGCGGCATCTAAAACCTGCCCAACAAATATCTCTGAGCCTTGAAATCTGATGAAAACAATCCCGCATGTTTACCTGCTGAGACCGCGAGCTGAAGCTGCTCCGTCTGCTGTGGTGGCTGTGGGAGCTGTGCACGCTGTGCGCCGACTGCTCGCTGTGGACGCTGCGTCGGTCGAAGTCGTCGCCGTACGCATCCCCGCGGCGGCGGTAATCGTCGTCGAAACTGGCGTCGTAGCCAGGATAGTACTGCCACTGATCCTCGTAGCCCTCTTTCCTGTGAGTACAGTGTGTTTGTAAATCAAACAGCAACTTTGTGAAGCAAAGTAGCACGTAGTCAATGAAAACGCAGCAGAAGAAAACAACAACAAACAACACTTTAACTAGCAACAATTTAATTAAGTGTGCAACTGGTTTCCAGTGTGTACCTGGGTGGATACATCTGATTATAGTAGTTGTCTCTGCCTCTGTAGCTGTCATTGTAATTAGCCCAGTAGGACTGATCATAGTATCCTCTGTATCGCGGGTCATACTGTCCGTAGTATCCTTCAGAGGGAGAGAGGGAGACAGAAACAAATTCAGCGAACAGGAAAGTGAAAACGCATTCTGATTTGTACGAGTTAGTAATGACAGCTTTAAACTCCGTGACTCATACCTGCATAATCATAGTGCTTGGCGTAATCTGCATAATAATCACTATAGGCACTTCGGTTCGCTCTCTGGTAATCGTCAGGATAGCCTTGCCTGAAGGAGAAAACAAACCAAAAGGTGAGAGTTGCAGGTCAAGTACAAGAACTATCTCGAGACCAACTTACCTTCTCGGTATTCTTTAAGTTAAGTAGAAACTACGTGAGTATATTACTGACTAAAACAGCGCTGAGTTGACATCCATGACTGACCTGGATGAAGGCCTGTCAGAGTATTGACTGGTCCTGGAGCTGGGTCGCTCTGGCTGAGGCTCTCTGTACTGGTAGTTTGGATCACGATAAGCTTGGTTCTGCCCTTCGTATCTGCCATACCAAGGATCTCTCCTGTATGAACCATCCTGAGAGACAGAAGCATCGATTTTTACATTTCATGGCAGCACATCTTTCCCAAAAAAAAAAGTGTTGATTGAATTCAGTCAGAAACTAGCAGATAAGTAAAAGAACATTCCACATACTTGGTAATACTGCTGCGCTCTAGGATCCCCAGGTGGAGGTGGGTACTGGCCAGGAGGGTAAGGTGCTCTGCCATCAGGGTATTCTCCGTAATTACCATAATAACCACCATACATCTGCCCTGGAGGAGGAGGAGGCCCGTAACCTTGCTGGCTGCCTGCAGAGGAGGGTGGTCGTGGTGGCTCTGCAGGAGCTTGCTGGGAAGCTCCAGGAGGTACTGGTCCTCGAGGTCCTGGAGGGTATGCAGCAGCAGCAGCAGTAGTAGGAGGAGGAGGAGGAGCGCTTCCTGCAGTAGACCCCGGTGCTGGAGGCAGATACTGGCCGTGGGAGAGTTGCGCTCCACTCATCAAACCAGGAGGAGGAGCAACGTTTTGTTCCTGCAGTGCAGCCTGAGAATCTGACATCTTAGGAGGCTCGGCTGGCGGCGGTGGCTGGGTGTTTGCAGCTGGTTGGGAGGGTGTTGGTGGTACCTGCGGGGTAGATGAGGGGGCTGGGGTCTGGACAGGGGCATTACCTTTTGCTCTTAACCCCTGCTGAGCATCTTTGGTGACCTGTAGGTAAAATCCGTTACTAGACTGCGGAGACTCGTGCAGAGAGGAAGGATGGCCAGAGGCTTGGTTTTGGGCTTGTGATTGGTGCATAGAAAAATCAAGCAGTTCATAATTTGATGGCTGATTATGATTAGAGACAGGAGCAGTCACAAGAGAAGCTGGCGGATTAACTTGGAGAGCAGAGTGGCTGTCTCCAACCACTGATTGACCCCTGGAGAGAGGAGGGCGGAGCGGCTGAGACTGTGGCGGAGCTGCGATGTCGGATGTTGCCGCTTCAGCGTTGTCTCGGGTCAGATTGAGCGGACCCTGATTAGACACTGAAGTACTGAAGCTTATTGGTCCAGGGACAAACAGTGGATTCTGATTAGAGGTTACTGGAGGGGGTTGGGACATACTGGCACCCTGCCCCTGTGAGAGTGATCTCACGAGTGGGGTAGATTCTCTAAGGCTACTTTGACCGGCAGCTTGAGCGGGGGTGCTGGGGGGAATCACACTGTAATTGGACACCGGCGGGGCAATCAAAACAGGCTGGTGAAGCGAGTCGGCCACAAGGAGAGACGCATAGCCCAGGTTGCCTTGAGAGTCAGCTGGCTCTGCCTCACTCACCTTTGGTGGGTTCTCTAGGTTCTCTAATGGTTGCTGTGAAGTCGGCTGCATTCGCTGAGGGGGCTGCAGGTCCAGCGGGCCGTCCTCCGGAGGCTGGATGACGTCGGCGCTGGGCTCACGTAAAGGGGCGAGAACTGTCGGGGCGGCGGGGGCTAGGAGGATGTTAGCGCCCAAGCTTGCGGGATCGCTCTGAGCCCACAGAGTGGTGGCGGGGCTCTCACAGGGCCGATTGGCTCCAAAAGCGCGGGATGAAGGTCGAGAGTGAGAGAGAACCACAGGGTGTGTCAAATGGGGCACACCGCCTCCAGCCACAGCAGGCAAGGGGTGACCCGGTCCATAAATATTTTCCATATTATCCGGTGGCTGCTCCAGGTTTCCAGGTGTCGAATCTGCACCGCCTTCCGCTACCATTTTAGCCCTATCGACTTCAGGAGGACGCACCCCGACCCCATGCGAGCGCACCGGTTCAAACGAGCTGTTGGCGCTGGCCTGAAAGATACCGGTTGGTTTGGGAGGGCTAGGCGTGGGAGGCCACATCTGCTCCAGGGAGCTCTGCTGTGCGCTCCCCATGTCTCCAGCGGGAGAAGTGTCAATCTGCTCAAAGTAGCCTCCAGCGACGGCAGAGAGGTTGGCTTCGTCGGTGAGACGTGGACTTTCCTGCTGAATAAAGGTGCCTACTACTCCCTGATGCCGACGAGTGCCGGTCGCGCTTCCGTGGCTCATATTGCTATAGTTGGATGACACGCTGGCGGATCTCATTGGCCTAGGAATAGAATCTGGAGTCTCCAGGTTAGGCCCGGTTTCATATGGGTCAACTCCGTGGGCTGTGGCGGCGGCGGCAGCAGGGCTGCCGTGGGTGTCATGGGGTAATACCTCCTGGTTCGGGACACACTCCAAATTCTCCACGTGGTCGTAGTGGGAATCTGGGGGCTTCTGGGCTATAGCCTGTGCTGCATGGCTGCCGTCATTCATGTATGGTAGGTGTGAATGATCTTGCAGAGGAGGTCCTTGGTAATCCAGTGAAACGTCTGCATGGCCAACGTGGGCTTGCGGGTTGCTGTAATGCTGAAAGGATCCAGGACTACCGTTCACTGCCTTATTTCTCTCTCCAGCCAGTGTTTCTTCATTTTCCACATCATTGTCTTTAAAGAACATTGAGAGTGTACCAGACTCCTGAGAGTATGGGACTGCGGCAGAGGCAGAACTAGGCCCAGGCCCGGTGTTGGACGCATGTTGAGATCCAGCAGATTCAGGCCGAGGCTGAGGGTGGCCCAGGCCTGTCCCCATTTGGTGGTAGCCCGAGTCCGGTGGAGGTTGGTTGAACCACGAGTCCTGGGGCGCAGAAGTCTGACTGAAGTAGCTCGGAGTTTGGAAGTGGGAATTGTGATGTTGGGGTGGATTTGGGTCAGGCCACTGAGAACTAGGGGGCCTTGCAGGATTCTGGAGAGGAAGAGGAAGAGGAGCCTGGATCTGGGAATGTCCAGGTTGTGTTGGAGGTGTGGGGGTGCCGTGATGAGGTGACGGGGTGTGGGAGGGGTACATTTGGGCCTGCGGAGGTAAATTAAAAGGCTGTGGTGGAGGGTCACTCGTAGGCTGGAAATAGTTCTGAACTGATGGAGGACGACTTCCATGATCGGGGGCCCACTGGGAAGAGGAGGTGGTGGGAGGCACAGGCTGGAAGGGCACCGGCTGAGGAGGAGGCTGTCCTTGGTTAAAAGGTGTAGGGGCTGAGGCCACATGTGGTGGCTCCGTGGCCACTGATGGCATCTGTTCTCTTGAATTAAAATAGCCCGGTTCACTATGCGAGGAGGATGCATACCCTGCAGGGCTGGGTGCGTGGAAAACACCCGGGGATGCTGCGCTGTGAGGGTTGAACAGGGTCACCCCTGGCAGAGACGACGGCGGGGGGCCAAGGGGAGCAGCTGGGACATCCTCCATGGTATGTGGTTGCGGAGGCAGCCCTGAGCCAGCTTGAGCGTACATGGAGTTAGGCGGGGCTTGCATTGGTGGAGGGTTGCTGTTAGGTATTGTCGGGAGACCACCTGCAGCCACGGGTGGAGAAGCTCTAGCAAAAGCGAAGGGGTCTGTCATGGGTTGAGCAGTGGGAGGCATCGCGGCGGCAGCAGCAGCCGCTGCTGTGTACTTGTGAGGCCTGGTCCTGCGGAACATATTAGGCCCGGAGGGAGGCGGGCCAGAGGCTCCTGGAGGTCCAGTTCGAGGAGGGGGCTGCATGGCCGCAGAGCTAACAGGTCCGAGGACCAAGTCACTCTAGTAGAAGTCACTGAAGAGACTTGAGTCAGGCGAAGCTGTGCAAAGAAAGGGAGAGAGACAGAGAGAGGGAGTGTTTAACAGGAGCTGCACCTGCCTCCGATTGGGAGTTTACCACACCTTTATTTGTGACCCTTTGTAAAACAAACAGGTACAACGTGGCAACTTTTACATGAGCACTGAAGACGGCGTGACAAATAAACACATCAGTAGAAGTGGTTGCAATGAATGCCGACAGATGGGTTTTTACTTTTAAAGCTCGGGGTAACGGATGCAAACGTGTCACCCGAACAAGTGCAGCTGCAGCGAGCTCATTTCACAGCCGAGGAAAAATCAAAAAAAGCTTTTGGTTTCAAAATGATTTTTGAATATATAACAGAGCAAATCTAGTTCAAATAAAGGGGAATGATGATCTTGCGATTTAACTTTTTAAAACAGTAACTTGCTTGCAATCACTGTCAGCAAAGTGCCGGTGAGATATCTTAATAGAAATAGCACAAATATAAAAAACACATAAGTGAAGAACAGCTCTGTCGCCCCGGGATGTTGACCTGCTTCACGTTGGACTCCGACCACACTATCTGCTGAGAGAGATCCCGCATGTCATCATCATCGTTGTCCTGTATATCCCTCCCTTCTGTAATCTGAGACAATACTTTTATCCTCAGTACTTGGTTGATTATTTAGGTTATAGATATTTCTGTCTGTTTATTGTTTTTTTTCCTAATTCTGTAGTGTCTGCTACACTTTCCTCTGCTGCTGTAACAAGTACATTTCCCCATGGTGGGATGAATAAAGTATATCTAATCAAATCTCTAGTTTTTTCATGCAACTGCTCTGTTGCCTTAACAACTGTTGTTGTTGTCTGTTTCTGTTTTTACTCGGCTCTGTGAAGCTACAGCTCTGTATGAAAAGGTGCTATAGAAATAAATAAAGTTAAGGAAAGATAATAAAACAAGCAGCAACTGTGTAAGAAGGAGAAGCTCCGCAGGTTTTTTATCCCTGCTGCTGTCAGACTTTACAACACCTGATCATGTCGTAAAATTCTATTTTATTTCATTTATACCTTTGCAGTTATTATTTATACCATGGTCACTTTCTTTGCGATATTTCTCACAATACTCTTTTTATACATCATGCCACTTTTTATCCTCAGTACTTGTCTGTTTGAAGGTTGATTGTTTTTCGTGTTTATTGTGTAGGTTATAGATATTTCTGTCTGTTTATTGTATTTATTGTGTAGGTTATAGATATTTCTGTCTGTTTATTGTTTTTTTTTTCTAATTCTGTAGTGTATGCTACACTTTCCTCTGCTCTAATTGAAGTTGTTGCACATTATTCAACTGCAAATACATACATATTGTTCTTAATACTTGTTTACATGTTGTTTTTGTTTGTTTATACACAGGAGTATTGTAAGAAAATCACTTCCAGCTGGGATTATTAAAGTATTTCTGATTCAGATTTTTTTTTAAACACTCTTTATGCCCTGATGGGATAACTTACAAACATCAGACACTGCTCACCTGTCAGTCAGGGCATTACGGGTGAGTAAAAAAAGGAGATTAATAACAAAATAAAGGGCAGGTGATCCCGGATCTTTCAAGCTCCAGCAGGAGCTAACGTCAAAGGCTAACGCCGGGTTGGACCAACTAACCAACTAACCAACTAACTAACAAACTAACCAACTAACTAACTTCATAACTTCTGATCTCCACACTTGTTTTACTCTCCTCTTACTCCCGCCGGTGTGACACGACGACAGCAGACAAACGTTCACACACTTTAAGTCCAGAGCTAACGGTGCAGCAGCTACATGTCTTTAAAAAAACACTGATATCTTTTTAAAGTTTTGTTGTTTTGAAGCTTTTAAATAAAAAACAAAAAGCCTGAAATATAAAACACACACATGTTTGTACGTGTTAAACGCTGACAGGGTTACAGGCGGTTACAGGTCGTCGAGCAAATTATTTAACAGGTTCACTAGCCGTTAGCACCGCGGAGCTAACTAGCCTGTGCTATAAAAGCAGAAACAGTTTCCCCGCCCGCCGCAGACAGCGGGTTCAAACAATCAGAGATACCTGTTAACCAACGAGGGTGTGTGTACTCACTCTTACCCGGTGTCGGAAATGTGTACAAGTATGTTTAAATTCTTACAAATGTCCAGGACAGCGGGTCTGACACACCGCCACCATCTTCAACGAACACATCCTACTAGGCTACGTGTACATGCAGCGTCACGGGCCAAACACCGTGACGTCCCGGCGGGGCGGGGTTAGTTAAAGGTCATTTCTGTGTAAAAAAATTATTTAATTGTTTCATTTTTTTTTATATATTATATATACTATATTTATATATATTATTTTTAAGAATTATGTGTATAATAATGTGTATGTGTATATATATTACTATTGCTTTTTTGATATTTTATTATGTATAGTTTGCTTTATAGTATTCCTTATTCAAGGTTTTAATAAATTCCCATAATAACTATTACTACTACTTTTCCACAGACAGACTCAGGAACTCACACCACCTCTGCTAAATGCTGTGACTTTCATTCAGTGTCTACAGCCTAAGTTTATCTATCTATCTATCTATCTATCTATCTATCTATCTATCTAAACATGAAAATATATGAATATTATATAAACATAACTACAGTCAAAGTTATCACTTATTTGTCATATGTAAAGATGTATGTTTATATTATAGAGTTTTGTTTTATGGAGATGGTGGTGGAGAGTATCCAAATTAGTCCAATCTGCATTAATATGTTTTTATGTGCACATAAAAACATATTAATGCAGATTCCTCAGTTCATCGTGACTCATTGAATGGTTTGGTGAGTATTAAAATGATTTAAATAAAAAAATACAGGCAACAGATCTCAACCCAGTTGAACACTGATGGACTAATTTGGACCACTAATTTGGATATATATATATGAAATAAATGTCCGTGTATATGTCAGCTGAGGGAGGCATTATAGAGATACACATACTTCTTAAATATAGTTATCTACGCATTAATGTTTGTTTTGTTTTTTGTTTTTTTATTGTTTCTCCTCGTGCATGTGTATATGTATGTGTGTATTGTATTAAGTGTATATGCAGGTTTTATTTTGTTTTGTTTTTTGTAATACAAAGTCAGGGATATATTCTATTTATCTATAAATATCAGGAATATTTAAACAAGTTGCAAGGAAACTTGGTATTGTGACTCATTATTTAAAGAGAAGGGGTGGGAGTTTATAGAGTTCTTCTTCTTCTTTCTCCTTTTCGAATATGTATACCTATGTTTAAATGTTTTGCCTTATTTTTTATTTTTTTTTGCATATTCGAAATAAACAATCAATCAATCAATGTTGCTTTATATATCAATTTAGATTTTACATATATTGTATCTACTATCACTTAATCTGGAATATAAGGAAACTGGTTTGCTCTATTTGGACTGATTTATGTGCACTGTTGTATAATAATGTACTGCACAGAGCTTTGAAACTTATACTGTTATTGTTATGTTTATTGTTTATTGTTATGTACCTGTGTTTTGAGCTGCAGACAGGTTAATTAATGGAAAAAGCTGAATAAATATAAAAATGTTGGGCAGGCCCAAAAGATCTAAACGAAAAAACATTGAAAGAACGTTCATTGTTGGGGCATGAAAGCCAGGAGTTTCAGTCACATGGACTTCTCAGCTGGCTTCCTTATATTCCAGATTAAGTGATAGTAAATACAATATATGTAAAATCTAAATTGATATATAAACATGAATGCGTAGATCACATCATTGCACATTAGAAAGACAAGATACTCAAAATATAAGATAAGATGTGACTTATGCAACGCATTTTAGTTTCAAAGTTAAGAACCAGCAACGTTAGAGGAGTGCAGGCATGAGATTTGTCCACTGGGTGGCGCTATGGTGTTATCTACATATTATCTCACTGAAGATAAACCATGTTAACCTCACTGGGAAATAATCTGCTTTTGAGTTCAGTTCATTGCTGATTATGTCATGCAACCACATACTGTATAAGAGTACGTAGACTAGCAGTGTATGAAAATACTATGCAAAACAGCGGTGTCCAAACCTTTTTTAAAGAGAGCCAGATTGAAGTGATTGAAAAAGATGCCCAGAGGCCAATACTAACATTTTAAACATGAAAAAATACCAGTAAAAGTTACATAAAAATGCAAATAACACAGAATAAATTGTATGGAATATGTTAAACTTGGATGGAGTTGTTACAAATCTGAACCTCATGTTCATTTTACATGATTTATTATGAGTAATGCAAAGTCTGTATGAGAGTATGCAAACATTTAAGTTTAAAATGTGTCACTCTTCCTCTTGTCTTTAACAAAATCATTCAGAAAGTCATATTTTGTGTCACATTTCTAGTTATATAACAGCAGCAGTTATGTCCTTAAAGGTTCAAATGCTTCGTTATGAAACAAAAAATTCAAATCTTCCAGCCATACAGTATCTGACAATCCTAGCAGGCCATAAATAATATATTTAAAAAATGAAGCTTCGGGCCACGTAAAATCTGACTGCGGGCTGTGATTGGCCCCCGGGCCGTACTTTGGACATCCTTGATGTAAAATATATGAAATTTCTTTAGCTTACTGATACATTATAATATTTCTTTATACCTATTTCAAAATTAATGATTTTTTTAAAGAAGAATTTAAATATACCATTAAATAAAAACACTGTATAATGTGATGACAGTTTCACATTCAACCACTATCTCTCATTATGCACAGTTTACAGTAAAATGACATACCGAGGTCTACATCTGAAAAGTCATTTACATCAGAAGAAGAAATGGAAAAGAAAAAAAAAACACCTCATAAAGTTACGGTCAAATAAAACAAGTGAGAGGAACTCTCACTCAAGATTTATGTCTTGTTCACACACCTCCTTTTCCCTTTTTGCTCAGACTTGTCAACCGAAACCAATCCTCCCACCAGACTGTATCTAGAGACTACAGGCCACGGGGCAGGTTTGAACAGACCTTCACGAGTACGCCTAAAACCCCCTGGCTTGTCTTCTTGGTGCAGCGTGAGTGTGTTGAGTAATCCTGAGCTCACTATGTGTGAAGCTTTGTTTCACTGTTTCAACATTGTTTAAGTATTGCTGCCTCAGAGTTGATGTAATGTCATTTTAACAGACAATATATTGATAAAAAGAAGAAATATAGTCATCCCTTGTAAGAATTATGCAAGTATAATGATGTAAGTGATATATATTAAGTAACAAGCGCCAAATCATAACAGATGTTATCTCATAACACTTTCCATATAGAGTAGGTCTAGATTGTATCTTTATAATATTATTTACCTGGACCCATCAGTTCCCACCATGTCCATGCACTTGGTGACAGTGGCAAGGAAAAACTTTCTTTAAGAGGCAGAAACCTCTGAGAGAAGGACCCGGCTCAGGGTGGACGGACATCTACCACAATTGGTTGAGTTAAAAAGGGAGGGAGACAGAGATGCACAGCAGCGATAATAATGAGTTTTAATGGAAATATGACTAATAGTAGTAGTAATAATAAAAGTATTTGTAGTGGATGTCAAGCTTTACCACAGTGCAGCGCAACCACAATCCCACAATTGGCGAGAACCAGCAAGACAAGACAAAAACTCCAAGGAGGAAGCTGAGCTGATAACATGCATTAATGGGACATGAATGTGTTCAGATGGAGAGTGAAAGAAGAAGAGAAGAGTTAAGTGCATCAAGGGAAGTACCCTGGCAGTCTAAAGCCTAAAGCAGCACAACTAAGGGACAGTTTGGTTTGTCCAGAACCAGAACTGTGAGCTGGTTCAGGAGAGGAGCTTAATGGTGCCTGGTCATTACATTCTCCTCTGGATTTTACAGGTAGTCAGAAGCCAAAATGGGAGAAATATGATCTCTGATCCTTGTCAGTACTCCTGGCACAACATTAAAGATTAACTGGAGAGCTTTAAGTGACTTACCGAGGCAGCTTGATAATAAAGAGATGCAATAATCCAGCTTTAAATTATTCCAGGTTGTTTTGACACGATCACTTACTTGTCTACTTTTTTGCACCGTAACTGTTTTGCACCGTAAAATATTAAATGATCAAACTTTTTTACTTTATAAAGCACTTTTTTATACATAATAACAATAAAAACACACACAAACATATCTGTTAACTTCCATCCCACTATTTAGCATTTATAAACAGTGTGCATAATCTTTAATAAATGGTTTATAACATGCTATGATGTATTTCTAAGATGATATAAGGTATTTTAAGTGCCTAATGCCAAGAGTGCCTTCCAGTGAGCACTCATGTGTAAATATATTGACAGTTGTTTATATGTGCTTATGAATTCATAACCAAATTAGTCAGGATGTAGTGCCTGTAGTGGCTGAAGTTTCCCATGCAGCTACAGTATGAACACACACACTGTTTCTCACACCTAGAATAAACAACATCTGCACCCTCACCTAGAGACACACACCACAGTCACACGCCTCACTGCTTCCATTTTCACACTTCAACTTCTGGCAACCGCAATAAAGAAGAGCAGGCAGTTAGATTCAGTTGTTTTAATTCAAATGCACAAGTCTCATGTTTAAATGTATGAAAAGGAATACGCTATTTTAAACTGAGAATTCTTCAGGGACCCTTGTTAACTCTCCTGTTGAAAAGCGGTGGTTGTGCCTCCCACTGAAGTGACACTCAGCAGACCTCATCGCCCCGACACACTCATCCGTGGTGTCATCTGCGATATCTGCGGCCTAAATGACTTCTTGTGGGCACACTGCATACGCGCCACTGACAGCGTGTGTCCTCAGAGACTCTGCGCACCCTCTCATTAAGGTTGTGTTTACAGGAAAGCCAGGAGAGTGGTTAATGTTTGGTTAACCACTGTCTAAATTCCCGATAAGCCCCCTGGATATCAACCTGAGCCCCACAGTTTGTTAATGGCACAAGGGTCTCTCTGAACAATAGTCCCCCAGAGAGAGTTCAGCCTTGCTGAGGCACGTATGCTGTAATCAGCTGTCAGGTTCAGCAGGTGTGTGATGCCTACGATAGAAGCGTAGTCAAAGAAGGAAACAACACGTATTTACAGAGCCTTGCTGTTCTTTGTCTTTCTCAATCTCTCTCACACACACACACACACAGTTGTGGTTAATAGAGTGATAGTAAAGATTGTGTGGGCAAGCGTGGGCCTGATTTTACACTACAGGATGCAAAGATTAAGATGATGTTAGAACATCTCCTATCAGAGAATCTCTCAAACCCCACTTCATAATAAACCAAAGTGAAGTTGCTTGCCTTGGAAATCCACTCACCTCCCCTGTCGGGGTTCTACAATATCGTTTGCAGAGATTCAGTCTTTTAGAGGGAAGCAGAGCTATTAAAGTATCACAGTTACAGGCCTGAAATGTTGCATATTCACATTTTGAGTATTCAAAAGACATTTTGATCTGTCAAAGCTGGATTTTCACAGTAACAGGGGCTCAAATCCATTTAAGTGTCCAGGTGACAGTGAACTGGCACGCACAATAGCAGGACATCATTAATACACCTGTAAGTTTCCTGCTATGACATGGCAAAAAATCAAAGTCAAAATGCTGCTTAAGTAGCATTACATAAGATATATTATGATGTATTGTTAATTGTATTGTGTGTCCTTTATATAATGTTGGGCTCTTTAATATGTAACAGTCCTTCAAATTTAAGATTTAAATCCTTAAACTGGAGGAAAAAAGTGTGATACTTCCCTCTGAAATGAAGGGAAATAGAAGTGTAATAACAGTAATAAATAAATAAAATGAAAATACAAACAGGGTGATCTTTTGTTTGACACTGTGACATGATGAGGATGTTTGATGCTATCAACTCTTGTCTCAACTCATTTGAACTTATTAATAAAAGTAGAAAAATCACTGACTCATACCTCTACCTTCAGCACACATTATGACAAAGAGAAATCACAATAACTCACTGATAACATCTGAGGAAGCCATGTGAACCAGCATGTACAGTCCCGGTGCTGTGAAGTGGCGCTGCTCGATCAAATGAAGTCATTATTATGGTAATTATACACGCGTGTGTTATTCCATATAAATGATGCTTGCATGTGAACAGGTCATGTTGCTCTCGGGGTTCCTGAGAACACCACCAGACGGGGGCGTTGTTGCTCAGATGATTTCCCGTAAGAGTCAGCTGATTTACCAACAAGACTCATGACAAAAGCAGTGGAATAAGAGTGTTGATTCAGAATTAGTTTTGATTTTCACAATGAGCTTTTTGATCAGAGTTTGTTTTTTTCATGCTGATCTTGTTGGGTTCTGTCTCTCTGTGTGTTTGTGTGTGAAAAGAAGCAGTGAGAGTGAAATGCAATGACAGATTGAAGGGACTTTATTAGATTAGTGTAACGGTCCTGTATCACATTTAACCATCAATGAGCACTGGATGCAATTATCACGTTACGAGATTAGGGATAATTTTGTTTTGGTGTTGATTAAAGCGAGAGTGGGAATGGGAAGAGACGATGGAGGTGGAAAGTAATGTTTTTACAAGTGGAAGATGGATTGTTTTACCAGCAACAGAGGGAGAGGCTGGGGGTAGGTGGGACAAGGCAGAACGGGGGAGTGTAGATGTCACATCTGTTCCTGCCACTCCCTAGCAGGCCTCAGAGCATGGGAACCCTCAGCAGCTCCAGTGGGTTGCAACAGGCTTCCCTTCATTTATCAATTTAAAAGGTGCCATACATGTGTGAATGCTATGTATTTGGGGATACTGAGCAGAGTTCAGATCCCGTTCTTCTCATCATCCAGCTGGAAGACTAAATAAACTCTGCGTGCTTCGTCTTTGGGCACGGCAAGGAAAATAAAAGCACCATCAGTCATCAGCATTTCATGCATGCCGTGTGTTCTGTCTATGTGAATACATCCAATAAAAGTATCTGGAGCTTCCTGTCTGTGGCTTGTGGCCGGCACAACGCTTGGTTTGCCAAAGAAGGTTTTGAGTTTCCCTCACTGTCTTGTCCCGCGCTGGCCCCCCAGAATGTCAACCACCACACTTTAATAAGCCATTTCACAGGGGTCAATTCTCCTTTCTCCACGGCGTCAGCTGGGTCACCCCTTCCTCACCCAAGCTCCCCCGTTGGCATGTGTTCAGCCCAGCGTTGTTTACTGGACTGAGCATTTAGAGGGGTTAGCGTTTCACCATGGCAGCTGTTGGCACCATGTGCCTCCCCCTCGGGCGGCTGGCCGACGGCACGCAGGCCACTGCTTCACACACACCCTGCAGCATCCCCCTGAGGACCCGGCCCTCTCCCTCGCCCCCCCTTTACTTGGCCTTGGTTGAAACCAGTAGCCTTGATCGGATATCAAATACCACTTTAATGTGAAGACAGGGTTCTGGCTTTTAATTGATTGCTCCCGGATGCTGTTCACAGTCTGCAGCCAATGCAGCTCGAGCTTGAAACTGTAAAATCCATGTCAACGAGCCAGTAGTCAGTATTCATCTGATATGCACAAACTTTATCCATTCTAGCACGACAACTAAATATCACGTCTGTCATTAGCAGGATTATGCGCTCCTGTCACTGCATTTTCCATGTCACCTATCTCAGTGACTGGCCTGGCAACTGTAAAGACCACCAGGGCTCAAGGAGAAACACAATGTGAAGTTTCAGCTCCACGATTTATTGCCTCTGTTTTTAGACACGTTAGCTTGGCGTGGCTAGAGGGATGGTGGCAGTTTTGTTGTTTTGGCTGGTCGGTTGGGTTCACCACATTGGTGAAGACTGAAATATCTCAACAGCTATTGGATGGTGTAACTGGTCCAATGAAATAAAGGCCACGCATCATCCAGATGTCTTTTGATGTTTTAACTGATCTCCTTCTCTCTGGTTATCAGACACTGTGAAAACTATGTGAAAATGAAGCATAAAAATAGTTTCAGACATACATCTCTTAGTCATTTTAAAGTCTCTCAAGCTTCAAGTGTTACCACAACAGAAAAGTTAAATAAAATTACCCAAATCACATCACGCTGTCTATTTCAAAGCACGTCTACAGACATTTTGCACAATTTAAACAAATGAAACTCAACTACCTTGTGTGCAACTTGGACCACATGCAGAATTAGGGTTATTTTGGAGATGTAGGTTGTTCCTCTGCATCCATGTTAGTTCTTAACTAAACTCTGGTCATGTGACTGGTTTCTCTCTGCATTAAAACAAATAATATTTACAGAAAGAGGCTCTAAATTTTGAACCAAACATCATTGTAGGGTGATACATTTTCAGTCCATGTTCCCTTTTAACATCAACTTGTTTATTACATTTTTAATGACCAGAAAAAAAATGTATTCTTGCATAACATAAACAATAAAAAGCAACCCAATGAAACCTGTCTCAAGGACAGTTACAAATGGATTGTCATCAAAGACATTCATGGTCTGAGAGGATGAACCCTGACTTTGCCACCAGTAGGCTGACATTAATGACACTGGTGAACCTTTTCTTGTGATGTCCTGTGCTTATGAGCAAATGTTCAACTAACATGTGTTACCATTTAGTTCCTACCACCACTGTGCCTCAGTGCAGCAAAACACAGCCCTCAGCATGACTGTAGACTCTTACTTGTTTAGGAAAAAGAAGGAAAGAGAAAGCGACAAAAGAAGTTCATATCAAAACTAGGACAAGAGTAGATGAAGATGTAGAGGGGAAAAGGGAAAGTATGTGACCTAACTGTGACATTTAGTTCTGCAAATAAGACATGGCTCGCTAATTAGCCAATGAACCAGTCAGCAATTTCTGGCGGACTAGTGTCTCATCTTCTGCTGTGATTCAAGGTGACATGGAAGAGAGTCACACGAGCACACACAAACAATCTTTAAATATAAACCCACTTGAGGACATGTTTCGAGATCCTAACATGTTTGTTGAACTGTAGTATATCTTTATGATTGGCAGATGGTTATGTTTTTGGAGAGACCGGGGAGATTGTGAATGTCGGTGATCTCATCCTACCCACCCCAGAGAGAGCCTAGTGAGTCTTAGGAGAGTGGTGTAGTGAAGCAAGGTCAGGGTGACAGTTGTCAGACCCCCATCCATACCATTTGGATGGAAAGTGATACCACAGACAGCTGACACTGCTTGTGTCACTCTCAGGGTTAATTTGGAGCATCTTAACATTCACTTTGCTCCGGACAGATTTGTAATGAACGTGGAACTCAAGGGTGAATGGAAATCTCAGCATCTGCGTCTCCTTATACTCCCTCCTTCTCTTTCTCACACATATACACGCACCCATGAATTACAATCAGCATCCCGAGGCCACAAAACAGATTCTTGAGGTTGTCTTGTAACCACAGAGTCATGCGGTGTCCATAACTCTTTGAATTATATTCACTGTGGCAAGGCCTGTCAACCTCCAGCATACGTCCTGCCACACCCTGAGGTCTGAATCATGATGAGAGACCCCTGGTGAATGTTTCCCTCCTTCGGCTTCATATCAGGAGGTCCTTAAAATAAACAGCGGGGGGAAGCGGGATGAGGCCGTCTGGACACCAGATATTCAATCTTCAATGGGACCAAAAAGTTCCACACACGCCTTTAGTGTTTGGATTTAAGGCGGTATACGGCATCATACACAGTGTACAGTGTGTATACTGTTTCCCAGTATAAGATGTTTTTTTTGTGATAAACAAGGTCACATGTTCCAGCGTCAATGACTAAACAAAAATGTGTGTGTTGATGTACAGTGATGTCTTTGTCAGAGACTTACAACCTTGTTGTTGATCTTAGCCAGGCTATAGCGGCATGACTAGTGATGCCAGTGTTTTTCTGTCTGTTGGTTGACCGCTTTGGTTCACAGACCGAAATATGTCACAACAACTATCGGATGGATCGCCACAACATTTTGTGCGAATTTGATGGCGTCCAGATGACTTCGTCGATGCCGTGACTTTTTCCTCTGGCAACACCATGAGGTTTAGCTTTATTCTCTGAAAAAGGGGAACTCCGCTGATGTCAGAGTCTGTTTACAGATCTCCTGTAGTGTATATGTTGATGTGTGAAGCCTTTTTTTTTTTGCCTCCAGACGCAGACTTACACAAGGTCTGATGAAATGCCTCAAGTCAAGTCACTTCTGTGAAACCAAGTGTGCTCACCTGACCTCCACAGCCCGCTCCTTGACTTTGCTTGAGGTTATCGACTTGAACAATGCTAGAGTGTGACTGTTTCTCTCTCAAGCCAACACAGAGACACTGATGCATGCTACACTTTCTAGGAAGAATACAGCTACTTAAACACTCGACTGCACACCTGTTGACAAAGACCAAAGTCTCTGGGCTGGCTACCTGACTGCTTTTATTGGTTTACAAAACTCTTACTGGTCTTGATCTCACGTATTTATCACTCTTGCTTTTAACCTATGAACCCTGTTGAGCCTTCGGGTCTTCTGGTAGTGGTATTTTAATCACCTCTAAAGTCAGAAGAAAACCCACAGTGAGACGTCCTTTTATTGCAACGGTCCACATCTGTGGAAAAGTCTCCTTCAGTATTTGTCTATTTTTTTTTTACTTTTTCATTTGATTTGTTATATTAATATTACTTTTATTTTATTTTTAATTAGTTTGTCTATTTATACATTTTAAATAGTTTTTTTAGCTTTTATCATGGTGACTCTAGGCTAAATAAGCCACTGCCACATAAAAATAAAGATAATTTATTAGGTTCTGTGCATACATTTTGATTTTTATGATTGGAATAAGCTGGTGGAGTACTGTTTTAAAGGGCTAAAAAAAGGTGTGAAATTTAGGGTGGTTCTATTTGCAAAATATCTGCAGAATCGGCTGTTAGTGAGTCTGACTCTTGATCTACTTTTGATCATCCCGTTACAGTAATAAAACTGTATTCAACAAGTTGCTGAGAATCAGGAAAGATTTGGAGCATTAGAGGAGGGAAGGTTTAAAAAAAAACCCATGTAGGCCAAACTGGGCTCTGGGAAAATCTTCATTCAGGATATCCTGGTTCAGTTTTGACCTACTGTACTTAACTTAGGTGTGCATGCACACACCTTTTCCTGTGTAATAAGGGATATTTCTCACGATCCAAGTCACTTTAAATTGTATCTAGTTTCACAAATTTGGGTAAACTCTCATCTTCTTTAGGTTGTCTTGTATTTATTTCTATAAAATGACTTCCAAAAACACAAACCAAAAGTTGTAACAAACCAGAATTATCCTTTAATGATGGAATCTGCCATCCTCATTTGGCTGACACTGCATGAACCCTTTCTTTGTACCCCAAAACTTGGCCTGCTCTCAAAGAGAGACGGAGAAAGCACACTGGCATCCATTAGTGTCCATTAGCACCAACATGGTTGATGTACGCGAAAGTGGCAGATCATTATTCACCGCCAGTCTTCTCGAAAGTGTAGGAAGAACACCGACATCAAGACAGTTATGACGGAGAGCTGAAGCTTAGACCGCGCTGAAAAACTCACTCGAGATCCAGCTGTGTCGTTTCTAAAGCATCGATACCAGAAACACACTTTATGGAGTTACAGGGGCTGGTCTGTGGACCCCACTTGTCTTTTTGGAGCTGCAGGGGGAGGAAGAATAATGGTGGTGGTGGTGGGTGGAGGGGGAAAGAGGGAGAGGTGGGGGGTGAATCTTCTCCTTCTTTCTCTCCACTTGCCTTTTGTTTACATTCCACACCCCCAAACCCCCTAACCAGAGCTAATCTCATCAGTAAATTCCCCGGCTGAACAAATATCTCCTCTCATAGTGAATATTCTCACTCTTTGTGTTAAAACACACACACACATTGTGCACACACACACACACAGATAAAGCCTCCCCGCGCACAGTTCCACTTCGTTGTCTTGGCTGTGTCTTGTCTTTGATCCGTTTTCTAGATTGAGACTTCGGTTCACGTGTTCTCTTCACTGCACGTCGACAGGAAATTAGTTTGGAGGTCACGATCTAACTTCTCGCTTTCATTTTCCTTTTTTTGTTGTTGTTTTGTTTCACTCTTTCTTCTCGTTTCTCTCAACCGAACGGACACGAGTCAGACCCAGTTACAGACTGGCTGCGCTAGAGGGTATCGGGGTTTGGCCCAGTGGGTTGTATGGGGAGGGGGGTGAAGGGGGGGTATTGTGGGTTCAGTGGGATAACGAGGATCTTTGTTCCAGTGTTGAAGCATTTGGCTAGCAGGAGAGACACACACCGACACACTGCCCAGAGAGAGACCTTGGGGCGGGAAGGGGAGGTGGATATGAAAGGCTGGACGGACAGACAGGCAGGCAGACTGACAGGGATGGTTATGGCCTGCTAGTGAGCCACAAGAGCGGAGCACAAGCCCCCAACTGTGCAACTATGACCCCCTTCGTGCAGCTATTATGGATCGGATCAGTGGGTCTGCAAAGGCCGACCGCACGGCCTGCTGCACTGCTCCAGACTGCAGCCAAAACCAGGCAGTGGCGCCTTCTGATGGCCTTGAACTCCGCTTAGTGGGGCAGCAAATCTAACTTATGCTTATTGGTGATTTGCTGATACAGTTTCTGTATTCAGTTTCTGTATTCAGTGTGTGTGTGTGTGTGTGTGTGTGTTTCTTCAGTTGTCCTTTCTGCCACAAGGTTGTGAATTAGGCCCCATCCCCATTTCCTGCCCTGTTCTCACTCTGGGCTATATATGTGGGGGAAGGACCCTAAATAACGATGTTGTCTTGTGTGTCTGTGTGTGTGTGTGTGTGTGTGTGTGTGTGTGTGTGTGTGTGTGTGTGTGTGTGTGTGTGTGTGTCTAGGTATGTCTGTCTGGTCGAGGACAGCACGGAGCCTGGCTCTTCCTGCTTTCCATTGTCTTTCAGCAAACATATGAATACAACAAACACGTGTAACCAGTGAACATCTTAAATTATATCATAGCATGCAGCAACGAGCTGGTTGCTCAGTCAAAGTCTACCTGTCAATTAAGAGGCCATGTCTTTTAATTCTGCATAACTTTAAGCCTTAATATAATCTGAACAGGTGAGTTCTATAAAAATTCACCCTCATTACAGTTGTCATGAACGGGGAAATTAGCTACAGAGACCCAAACTGTTTTTTGTACCAGGCTGTAAACATGTTTATTTCTGCTGTGAAGTTAGGACATTTGAACATGGGGACTTATGGAGACTGACTTTGTTTGGAACCAGTCTCAAGTGGCCGTTAGAGGAACTGCAGTTTATGATACAGAACATTGGATTACATGAAATTTTATACAGCCATTCATGGTCCCCAAATAAATCAAATCAAGTTTATTGTCACATATGTAATGTGAGCGCAGTGTTGAGCTACTCTGCAGCACCCGGGGAACCAACTCCAGTTCAAGGGCAGTGACAGACGAATTAACCTAACATGGTGGTGGAGGTGGTGGGGGAAAAACAGGAAGAACCCCAGAAAAACACAAGGATAACATGACAAACATCACACCCTTTCCTGACCGGGAATTAAACCCTGTTTGCAGCTGAGCTACTACTGATGTGAATGAGTCTTTAATGGCTACATGATCCCCTGTCTCGCCTGGACACCTTTGAAAGTTGGGACGGATATTATTAACGCCCCCGTCAGGGTGAAATGTAATAACTTTTGTCATCCAGGTCAAGAATTTTCACGTGACCAATACTCTTGTGAGCAAGATGTGTCAGTTCCTGTTACAGTACTGTTGCTAACGTAGATCTGCATTTATTTTCTGACCCTGCATTTATTCTTACACCTTGAGTGTGTGTACCCAGATATAATCGCGCACAGGAAATGGTTGGTTGTGGCCGAGTTGCATTGGTGGGAAAATATAGGCAACGGCGTCTGACAAAACAAAAGAATGCGTGGAATAGAAAAGACGATATTTCTGGTTCTGCTGCATCAACTTTTTAAGCCTTTAAGCGCACACAACATTACAGGAGTACAATGTATACATCACATTTAATCAATATTCAGATATGCAGTGATAAGTGGGGTCTGTCTTCTGTGCTGCCCTGCCACTTGGGATTAGACATGATCCACATGTGGGAAAGCGCTTGATCTGTAACACTCTTTTCTCATTACTAAGTGTCTGGGCATGTTTGACATTAGCATGACTTACATATGAGAGGCTCGTCTAAAGACTGATTGTGAAGGCCATCAACGGAGGGTGATAATTTGGACACCTGAGGACCTCTGTTCTCTAATCCAGAGCCGTATACTTCAGAGAGAAGCAAACAAACAGAGGCTCCACACCACCACCACCACCACCACAGCGGGGGTCGATGCCCCTCTTGATAAAGCGATGTGTTTTTCCAATCACTTGTTCTCACATATCTCCACAACCAACAGAGGGGTTGTTTCCCAACAAACAGCAGCTGATTCAGTCCAAGCCCTTTAGTAAATACTGAGCCATCAGACTGGCAGAAACAAAGGTGTGAGGTGGCTTCAAGCAACAGGAGATTAGGCACACTTTTGTTCTCAGGTCAGCAGAAGAGGAAGATGAAGAAGAGGCATTGTTTTGCACTTTTAAATGATTGGTTAAGTGTATAATCTTAATAAAACATAGAAATCATGCAACCAAAGCACCATTTGAACACTTTTATGTTGGATGGATGGATGAAGATAAGAAGTGTTTTACATGCAAAGGCAAAGTTTTATAAATATGAAGTAATAAAATAGTGTCGGACATGTTCATACATGATTAAATGGTGATGCTACTTATAATAACTAATACCTCTCATATGATGATATGATTGCCCTTTTGTCTAACAAAAATAAACATAGCAACTTTCAAAACACAGTTACCTTAAAAGCCCTTTACAATAAAGCAAAACAACAATAAGAATAAGTTTAAAGCAATAAATCAATAAAACTATGACATAGAACATAAAAACTTGAGCTAAAGATCAACTCGTATGAGTGTGTTTTTAAAGGTTGACACAGAGTTTGCAGCCCTGATCTTCTCAGGCAGGTCATTCGTAGTCTTGGAGCCCTGACGGCAAAGGCTCTGTCACTTTTGTTATAAATCTGGATGGAGGAACAACCAGGAGTGACGCATGTGAGGGGCTCAGGGAATGAGAGAGGACATAGGGAAATGTAAAAATAACTTCAGACTGTGTCATATTCACATATCAAATCAAATTTTAAAAGTCTTTCTTCAGTTTTTACATTAATAACCAAAGAAATAATCAACTAATTATCCAAATCCGAATGCATTTTTAATTGTTTTAGACAGTATTCAAGTCTAACAGAGCAGAATAGAAGACTGTAACATGAGCAAAACGTTTAAAAACGAATACTTCAGCTGCACTTGTATTCAAGATTCAGTCATGTTAAATCATTCATGTAACTGAGACATGAATGAGACAGAATATTTTGTGGACACTAAATAGTGGACACTAAGCTACATATATCATAGTGCTTTTATTTTTTGAGACTTTGCTACAACTGGTTGGGTGTGGACCAAGAATAATATCTCAGGCTCTGGTCTAACTTTGAGGTCTGATAGTAGGGTGACATCATGCAGTCCTTGTCAGAGTGAGCTACTTTTTTATCATAACCTCTGGCCTCGCTCCATTCCTGCTCCCAGAGAAGGAAGGAAAAGAGTCAGAGTTAAAGGATTCGCTATCTGCACCAGGTCATACTCCGCAGCTCTGAGCAGCCAGGGTTCATACTGCAGAGGGTAGTTGTATTTATATTTAATCTCAAAAGAAATTACTCTGTTTTCTTGCACTTTGTGTCGACCTCTCCGGGTTTTGTTTCTATATTAAGCTTTGATAGAGTTTGTTTTCCGAGCTTTGGGTCTTCCCCTTTCCAAACCTTGAGAATCCATTATAGAGCATTTTCTCATGGCTTTAAATTTTCCCCCCCTAAAAAAAAACAAAACAAATAAATATCTCAAGTCAGAGAGAATCTCACAAGCAAACACAGGAGTTCAGATTTCATGACAGATAAAAAAAGACAGCACGCACTCCCAGCGCTTCTCACAAATTAGCACTTTCTGATTCAAAGCCCAAACCACACCTTACTACGTGTATTGGGGATGCAGGAGGGCATGTGTTAACAGCAGGCATGACTTGATCTGACTGTGTGCCTGATAGATTTGACATTTCTCACGGTGGGTCAGGTGTTTTCCTACTATCACACTACATGCCCGTGCAAATCTCCTTTATTTCATACATCCAACACCCTCCGTCAGCACATCACGTTTACTTTTGTGTTATGCAATAAAAAAAAAAGAAAATCGTAGCTTTTCACTCACACTCCCTCTTTCCTTCTCTCTGCTCCCGGTGTTTCCCACACTTCGTGCACCTCATGAGACCTAGCCCCTTTTGGCGTCTGTCCATTTGGCAGTCACACCAACAGACGGACTAGCATGTGCGTGGGCTTCATAATAAAATAATCTTTGCCCTGGGGTGCTGAAACTCTGCAGCAACTCCCTGACAGTTTCACTCGCCCCGAGAGAAAGAAAAAAAAAAAGAAGAAGAAAAATATGAATCTGGCACTGGGCGTGCTCTCGCTGTCACTCAGTAGTGTTTGCACTGTGTGTTGTTACTGGAGTACTATAGAAACACCCTGTGTCATGCAATGCTTGTGGAACGATGAGAAGAAGTCACATGTTAAAAGAGTCTGTCAAACACGAGAGTTATGTTGTGGGAATGAAACTGTAACAGGAACTGACATGTATCCCTATGTCATGAAATTTAGATTTAGTGGTTTGGAATCGAGAAAGTTCAAGCAGATACATGAAGATCAGGATACACACATCGAACGCACATGACCAAAACCTCATGGACTGGCTTCTCTGGTTGTACCTTTATTACCTGACAGAAATATAATTTTCACTTGTGGAAGTATTTAAATATTTTACTCAAGTAAAACAATGTAAAAATACAGTAACTGCATTTAAAATGTAAAAGTACTTGTTACTAGTTACTGTTATATTTTGGGTTATGGGGGCAGCAGTAGCTCAGTCCATAGGGACTTGGCAAAGCAGTTCAACTCTAACAGATCACAGTGTGACACGTGGACTAGTAGCAGTGTCCAGGAGTTGTCAGTTCACCTCTTGGGCATGGGCCGAGCTGCCTTTGAGCAAGGCATTGAACTTCTCCATCACTTCACCACCTCTCCACATTTACATGTAATGAAACAAGAATTTCCCCAGAAAGGAATTAATAAAGTTATTTTTCTTTATATTCTAAGTCTTTCCTGATAGAAAATTATGGCTGAGCTCATTTTAAAGGTCCAGTGTGTAAAATTTAGTGGCTTCTAGTGGTGAAGTTGCAGACTGCAGCCGACTGAATACCCTCTTGTTTCATGCAAAAGGTCTTATATAGGTCTTCTAGTGTTTACTAGAAATATACAACAATAATGGTTCAACATGTTGGACCTGCTCCCTCTGTAGATATAAAAGGCTCTTTTTAAGGCAACATAAACATAACAATTCTTATTTTCAGGTGATTATACACTAATGACAACATAGTTATGAATATTACATTGCATTTCTGTCAATAGATCCTCCTAAATGTGACACACTGGAACATGGGAAGTTTAAGCTCTAAAACATTTTTCACATTTTGTAAATAGCTGTCAAATACATGTAACAGTAGTGTCGGAAAATTGAGATACTCAAGTGCGACTAAAGTGTACTTTAAAAAGTAAGTAAAAGTAGCAACAACACAATGTAAAAATACTCTACTGCAAGTCCTGCATGGAAATTTTTGCTAAAAGGAAAACTACCATTAAAGTATCATTGGCAAAATTATTATTTTTCTGCTGTATTTCCAATAGTTGCAATGTTGGGAAAGTAAATCTATAACAATGCAATTATATTTTATACGCTTACCTTATGTAAAATCCTAATTTGTAAAGTAGTGTTTATAGATGTCATATGAATGTGTTAATTGAGTAAAAAAGGAACAACATATCCCTCTGAAATGTTGATGTGAAAGTAGAAAATGGAAATAATAATAAAGTACAAGTAGGTGTTAATAAAGTTATTTTCCCACCTTAATTACTTTAAATTGAATTTACTACTGGACAGTGGAGGGGGGGAATGAGTGTTTGTTCCTCCCGCAACATGTGGAGAGAGAAACGCAGCTTTTATGTGACCCGAAGAGGAGGAGGAGGAGGAGGAGAGAGGGGGAGGCAGGCAGGCAGAAGAGGGGGAGGAACTTGTAGAGTTGCTGCAGATTTCATTGAGAACTCGGAAAGCACCAGGTTAACATCTATGAACTGAGTCCTCTTGAAGACTTTAAATCTTTGCTCTCTTTCTCTCTCTCTCTGTGTTGGATTTACATTTTTTTTTTTTCATCCAGAGGATATTTATTTTTAAGACAACATCTGGAGTATACCAAAGTGCGGATCTATGCGAACCCTACGTGGGAGTCAACGACATTTGTGAAGTTGAAGAAGAGGAATGTATCGTTTCTTTGTGAAACTAACATTTCTGATTCCTGCAATCGTCATCTCACAAGGTAAAAAACATCTCAGAGATCTGCTGCGGAGAATCAGGCAGGCTGCAGGGCATGACTCGAACAATTCAAAATGAAGACAAAGTTTCATTTAGTGAGCTGCTTCATTAGCTGTGCTGGGGCTGAATTTGAAAAGTTTATCAATAAGAGCTGAAGTTGTAAATCTATTTGAAACTTTTTTATTATTTTTATTTTATTGGGTTGTTTTCGGTCGTGGGAATAAATTCACTACTAAGTGCAGGAGCCAAAAACGCCGCGGTGGTTTTTGGCTGTTGACTTCCCCTCCAAAGTGTTATTTCACACAAGTTAACTGTTTGTCTGCACATGCATGATCACTCACAGTGGAGCAATCAGTTCAACAGTTTAGATGCAACTTATTAGAAAGTTTGTGGAGCCAAAATCAAATAAATAAAATGTATTGTCTGTTTCCACAAATCTTTGGCAAATAAATAAAATGTATTGTCTGTTTCCACAAATCTTTGGATGTAGGCCTTTGGATAAAGTTTTTAAATGGTCCCGAGGACCGGTTTTAAATAACATGGGAGATAATGGAAGTTTGGTACGTGTGTGTTGGGGCAGGGGGGGGACGCACGGTGGAGGAGATGGGGGGAGGGAGGGAGGACACCTTTTGTCTGCATGTGTGGGAGAGTGTTGTGTGTGGAGGGTGTGTGTGTGTGTGTGTGTGTGTGCGTGCGCAAAGGGGGGGTGGAGGAGGTAGCTGTTATCCCCGTCTGCCGGTAAACAATGCCCGAGGAGAGTGTTTTATGGCTCGTGCTGGACTCTGATTTCTTTTGTTCCGCATCTGAGCCCCGCAGCTGCTGCGCTTTCCCCGCAAAAGCGTGCGCCCCCCTCCTCCACCTCCACCTCCACCCCCCCAAAAAAAAGCCACGCACCACGCGCTCTGGCCTCACCGGTGTCCACAACAGGCTTTCTAATATCCCCAACAGACAAGTGTGTAACAAATCAATTAAAGATCCGACATGTGGAAGGCGTGTGTGTCTTTTAAAACAATATATAATTCCCATGATTGAAGATTCACTGATGGATAATTTCTGTCTATAATCCTTGTTAATCCCAACAGCTTGTTTAACTGTATGGGATTTCACATGTGCTGTCAAAAGATTTGTCTTATAATATTCTTCATGTGCTCAACAGGTCTAAAATGCTCCCTACCCACTGAATCGTGCCTGAATGGAGGAAGGTGTGAAGCCACCTCCAATGGAAATGGAGAGTGCAAGTAAGTAACAAAAAAAGAATGCAAGAAAAGTGTGACACGCCAGATGTTGCGCTGCAAAACACCACAAAAGAATTAGCATTTCCTGCAATCTTTTGTCATTTGTGTCTGTGTTTTGGAATCTGTGCAGTGTAGTGTAATTTTGGTACTTGAAAGTGGCTTTTTTGGGGGGTTTGGAAAGAAAAAAGGGGGCCACATATTACCCCCTTTTTTTTTCATTCCAGTCTTTGAGCGGGCCCTGTGCCCAGCAACCAGAGAGAGAGAGAGTGGGGCCCTTGAGCTTCTTCTGAACTGGTGTTGTTGCTCCTGTACCCCTCCATGAGCCACATTGCTTCGTGAGGCTGCACGAAATCCCTTAAAAAAAGAAAAAAAAAAGAGTTTAAGGAGTGAAGAAATAATAAAGAGAGTGCCGTTCCAGAGAGGTGAGAGAGGGGTAGCTGGACAAAAGCCTGCCTTCCCCCTCCTCCTCCTCCTCCTCATCAGCAGGCCCCGTTAATGAATGCAAGACCCCTTTAGCGGCAAAGTGAGAGGACGCGTCCAGTCCTAAATCTTGTTTTTCTGCCCTTTCATGGGCGACAGCTGGGGCTCGCCCGCCGCCCGTCACCCATTGTCCCGCAGTCAGAATAATGCTGTGTGACTAATCTGAGTGGGGCTTCCCATCATGCCACAGCCACCCCAAACACCACAACACACACCAAACCCCTGCCATAACCCCCCCTCCTCCCTCCAACTTTTCTAACCCTAACCCCCTCCACCCAAAAAAAGGCTCGTCTCCTGCTTTTTGAATGGAAACCTCCACTCCACCCCCCTCCCCAACCTTACCCCGCTTATGATCTCCATTAGAAAGCCAGATGGCTGTGAGATGTAATTGGATTGGATGTCAAGAGAGTGAGATTAATTGGAATAAAGTGCAGAAATTTGAAGGCAAACAAGTGGGAACAGACAGAGAGGCAGATTGCAGGCTATTTGTTTAGCCTGTGGATTGATGTTAATAGTTTTGTAGGCGGGGCATTTTTAATATGCTAACATATTCCTTTAATGTGGTCTGTGAGCGTCGCTGATTCACCTTGAGAGTTCGCGTGCAGGGAGATAAAAGATGAGGTGAAAAGAGGAGTGACAGAAAGTGATTTCCAGTCGTGGTATCATTTTTTATCCATCTGTAATAAAGCTCAGGGGTGGCCTGGTGTACCCTCAGGTTATGTGGTCAAGGCAGGCGCCTCTCTGGTCTGCAGGGACAAGGGGGAGCTATTGAAGGAGCCCATGCTGCTAGCCTAGGGCCACCAATTCACGATATCTAATCTGCACACTCCACACACACACACACACACGGATCGCTGCACGTGTGCACGCTGAAACTCTTCCTCCGCCTCCACAAAGCTGTTATTGTGGTCGCCATCTCTGCTCGGGCCCAATTATAAAACAGACAGGATAAGAGCATCACTTCACCCACCCACACTCGCTCTTCCTCTTTGGTTTTCATCCCATTAATCATTCATCCCTGCCAGGCCAAGCATCCATCAGTCACAGGGAGATTCAGCATCAGTGGGCAGGGGTCAGAGTGTGAGGCGTCTATGCCTACAGGGGAGGGGGCTTCCAATAATGATCTATCTGTGTTTTTATCTGTGCTGTGTGTGTTTTCATTTTGTGCTGCGTTAACTGGTTAAAGTTCAGTTTGGAAATGTGTAGTGGCATAACTGGAAACTCCTCTTTCTGGAGGCTTGCACTGTGGCGACCGGGGAGGAAAGTAATGCCCCCGAATGCAGATTTAAGAATGAGTTTAAGATGTTTCCCGTCACGCAACGTTAAAACGAAACGTCAAGAGTTGAAATGTTGTCAGTGAGTCAAACCGCCGTGCTGTGTGGTTTGTGCAGCAGTGTGTACGGTGACACAGATTTTGAGTGGTATGGTAGATTTAAATCCTCTTTCTGCGCGGTTCCCACGAGTGCAAGAACAGAGAGTGAAATCACATGTTGGCAGAGAGAACGAGGTTAGGCTTGGTGTAAACTGTGGAAATCAGATGTCTTATGGACAGGTTTAAGCCTTGCTTTAACGTCGCTCCTGTCCTGCTGAAAGGATGTTTTCTGTCCTTCCCGGTTCTAAAATTAGTCATCCTTTAATTTAAATCCATTCAATACAGATCATCCCGAAGACAGGAACTGCCTTGTGTCCTGTTTATTTACTTGCTGTATATTTATCCCCCTGAAGTTGATTGCGTTCTTTGTTCTGGGGGTTGCTCTTGTCACCTGTATCTACCCTACATTTTATGAATATGAATTTAAGGCGCATTAGTTTTTACAAGAGGAACAACAAGAACACCGCACAATAGATGAGACCTCAAACCTCCACTTCACTTTCGCACAAACAACATATGAGGGGAAAACCCAGCACTGACAAACACCTTCTAACATTTTCGACACGTATTAAAGCCTTGAAATCAACAAACATTACTTATTTGCTGTTTAAACCGTCAAAATATGTGCTTATAACCGCACAAAATTATGAATTGCACTAGATTTATATGCTGTTATATCATTAACTTCCTGCTTACGTACTGTTTTGGACGACTCAATGATTGGATTTAGCTATGTATGCTTTATGTTTAGATAAACCACAGTAACAGTTAGAGAGTTAATTCAGCTTTAACCAAAAAAAAACAAAAATAGCAGTGGGTACGTCGTCTGTTTGCCTCAATTTGGGTTGGCTGTGTGGTTTTGCAACTGTACTCCCAAGTTTATTTTAAAATTTGACATTTCTGATGCATTTCTAATCTTTTAAATATGAATGGTAAATAGAAATTGCCCCTTAAACGTCAATGCTAATTGTTTCTATGCTTAAATTCGTATGAAATCCACAGATTACATCATCACAGAGGGAATCAGATTTTTGTTATGACACAAAAAAAAGTATACTTCAGTTTGTGGTAGTAGCAGACACGCGGAAACAACAACATGTCTCCGTAATGGGGAAGTACTCGTTCATAGTTCTGTGAAGTGAGGGGTTATCTGAAGGTCTGGGGCTTCCTGTTTCTCATGGTGCTGTAGGCAGCCTTTAAACATCTAAAGGCACGGCGTCGTGTGAGTCAAATTTAGTTTCCACTTGTAATGAGGGCATAGTGAGGTTGAAAGGTTGTTGCCCTCAACCTCCCCCACCCCCTCTTGCCTTTGCATGACTGACGATGCCGCTTTGCTGAAATAGACACTGTTTTGGTCTGAGGTGACTGTTAATAATAAACCCAGAAAACATCTCGACTCTCTCGCTACATGTCTCAAATACTGCAAGACGTCCGACAGAAATAGACGGGGGACTGAAAATTGACTGAAAGGCCGCAGTGGATGGTGTGATCGGACCTCTCTGACCTTGCACGGAGCTGTCTGGAATTGCGTATTGATGATAAAATGTCCACGCACACGAAGGCCGTTTCGAGACGAGCCGAGCGCCACTAAAAAGATGTTTCACTCTCCCCTCAAGGAATGCCGCTCTTCATTTGTCCTCCTATAGGATTACCGAGCAGGTCTCTGTTAAAGCTCAGCTCCATGTGGGCTTAAGCGAATCAGGAGTATACAAGTGCACGACTGGGTCAAGTGTTCCCGCTGGCGTTGGGCTTTTATCGGGGGTTTAAGCTGTAAGGCTGCCACTCCCATGGTTGGGCCCATTCCCTAGATGCCAGGGCCCCCTCTGATAGAGCAGTGAACGAGGTTGGAGTTGGTTATTTTGAGTTTTTACTCTTAGAAACTTTAGAACAACCTTTTAAAAGCTGGCGTGGAGAAAACAAAGTTGACGGAGGGCCTCAGACCGAACAGTGATCAGGGTCCTCTGGGTCTGGAGATCCTCAGAGAGGGTCGATCAAAGCTTGTACTGTCAGAGCGCCTAGATAAGAGGCTATTTGGCTCTAGTGGGTGCTGAAAGTTCACAGGCACCAGCACTGGCTGTCAAACGCACCCCATTAGCTGGTGGTAAAATGGGTTAGATGCATACATGTTTGTTTTTAATCAAAAGAACAAGATGAAATATTATCCGTTGGGACAGTTTTTGAGTTACAACAAAGGTGTCAAGTGCCAAACTGATTCGTGTAATAGACTCCAGGCTACAGGTACTTTAGCAGATGTGTTGTCACTGATAACCATCATGAGACGCGGAGTGGCAGGCAGGTGTTTTTATTTTTCCTGTCCGACGGCGAGGTGCTATCAGCAGAATAAAGTGTATCACTCACACCGTGTGCGTGAAAGTGATCTTGCAGTCATTAGTCAAGCAGGTGTTTGGTGCTTGTAACACTGTCTCACCCTCATAAATCTTCCCACTTCACTCCCTTTGAGCGTGAGACAGGAAATAGCTTAATCACTATCAAAATAATCTCTTTATGAGCCCCCCTTTTTTTTCTTTTACGATGACACTTGTTACTCGAGGAAAGCTTGAAGAACAAGTCAACAAAATGTTTGTATTTCATTCTAAAAGTAATAACTCTCTTTACTTTACTGTTCTGTTGTTGGTCTTACCAACAGATGTTGACCCCAGGGGTCAGATCTTGGCTAATGATTAGATATATCCAAAGAGACATCAGCTAACGAGGGAAAATGAATGAGGAGCGCTTAAAGGGGGAGGAACGAGCGTTGAAGACGTATGAGATGAGAGATCGTTGTGTAATGCTTTCATAAACCACATGAAGGGAAAACCAAAGAGTATTAAAACTTATACTGACACACATAATTACTGTACTGCCGCCCTCGGCCATTTACATAACATTTTCCACAGCGGTGGCATTTCCAGCTCACAGTAGGAGCTTGGTTTTGTGTGTTGGACGATAAAGTCACCCTCAGAGTGGCAGATGGTAGATCGGGCCCAGCAGGGAGAGAGAGAGGAAGAGAAGGCAAAGAGGGCCGTCCCACAGTCACAAAAGTGTTTTGGGGGTCAGAGGTCGGGGAAGCATCTGCTCCGGCCTGAGGGGACATTGCATCGCTGGGAGAGACCTGTTGCCGTGGTGTGTGCTGCTTAGCTTTTCAGCATGTGGGTGGATCTTTATCTCAGACTGGGGCTGACTTTTGGGACAAAGAGGATCTATTACAGTTAGTTAGCGTGGGATGACACACACGAGTGCACACACACACACACACACACCATTAATGGCATCTGTGCGGAGTGAGGATTTTATACCAAAACAGTAATCAAGAGATTATTCAGTTTTACGGTGAAGTGAAATGGGAAGCAGAGCAAACTTCAAAGCCCCAATCCCAAATGTTTTTACAATCATCTGCCAATTGTGACTGTCTGGGCTCCCTGTTGGGCACACGGGACTGTTAAAAAACTTCCCTGATTGGTCTCAGCAAACTAAGTCAACAAGGGAGTTTTCAGCAGTCCGGTGTGACATAAGGAGAAACGCTGTAAAAAGCAAACTGTGGGGAGTTGTAAAAAAAAAAAAATCCACATGGGAGAGAAGGGAAAGAAGAGTCAGTGATCTCTGATTTTTAAAAGAAAAGGGGAAATCAAAAGGGGAACAGGTAGGGAAGAGAGGAATTAAGATTGATGTGGTGGTTAAAGCAAAAGGAAGGGGGTGGTGGTGGAGGGAGGGTTGTTCGAGAGACAGAAGTTGCAACAGCTGACTTCACATGGGTTCTTTATGTCCCAAGAGGAGAGGCTGGCTTGTCAGCACCCCCCATCTGACAAGGGGACAGAGGGGAGGGAGGGAGGAGGGATAAGGCAGGAGGAGGAGGAGGAGGAGGAGGAGGAGGAGGAGGAGGAGTCCTGTCCAACAGCTGCCTTCATTAACATGCGCACCTGCTCCCTGTGGAGATAGTCGGAGAGGCCAACAGATGCCGTCCCTTACGCATAAACACTCACATATGCACATCTACACACTCTCACACACAAGCCCCGATTCAAACATAAACACACTTTTTTTTTTTTTGCTGACCTCCACGTGACAGATAAGACTTCACCGAGCTGCATATCAAGTAATGCCTTGCAGAGTTGGTGGAAAAACTACCAACACTGCATCTTTGTGGAGCTTTTATGACTGTGTTTTTTACGCGCCTTCACTCCTCATGATCACCCAGTTTGGAGCTATGCGACTGTAGCAGCATCCCATCTTTAGTCTGGATGGGGGGCTTAAGGGGGGCTTCATACAGGACATCCAAAGCCGGCACAGTCCCCCTTGATCTCTGCGGTCATTGAGGATGAGTGCGGACAGCGTGGGGGTGAAGGTAGATGGGAACGGGCTGTTAGGGCTAGACTGTTTTGTGGCGTCTGTTGTCCCCGGCAGAATGTGTTTTCAAGGTTGTGAGGGAGTCTAATCCAGAGAGACACACTAGAACAACATGCCGTCCCCTGTCCCGCTGCAGTGGGACTTTCCTGGGCGGGAAACTTTCGGTCCCCCCTTCCCTCCACTCCTCCCTTTATTCCTCTTTTGTTTGGATAATTGTTCCCATGATTTAAACCTCTGTTTTCTAACCACCTCTACTTCCTCCGCATCTCTTGTCTACTCCCAGGTGTCCCAGTGACTACGTAGGCAATCGGTGCCAGTTTCCAAGCCCCTGCAGCCCCTCGCCGTGCCGCAACGGCGGAGAATGCCGAGCTGTCTCCCATGGCAACACGTTTGATTTCCGCTGCGTGTGCCGCCTGGGTTTCACCGACCGCCTATGCCTGACCCCCACCAACCACGCCTGCATGAGCTCTCCCTGTCGCAATGGAGGAACGTGTGATCTGATTACCCTCACCGCCTACCACTGCCGCTGCCCACCTGGGTGGTCAGGTATGTAGATAACATTTAAATCTCATACTTCATCTCTGCTCTCCAATTAAATCCTGAACTATCATGATTAATCACTCTCTCGTTTTGTTTTTACTTCAAGGCAAATCCTGCCAAATTGCCAACCCATGTGCTTCCAATCCATGTGCAAACGGTGGCCAGTGCTCGGCATTCGATTCCACCTACATCTGCACCTGCCCGCCCAGCTTCCACGGCCAGACCTGCAAGCAAGACGTTAACGAGTGCGCCCAGACGCCCTCTCCATGTCTTAACGGCGGCATTTGCGTGAACGAGGTGGGCTCGTACCACTGCCGCTGCCCTCAAGAGTACACCGGCCAACACTGCGAGACCCCCTATATGCCATGCAGCCCCTCGCCGTGCCACAACGGAGGCACCTGTGTCCAGAAGGGAGACACCATCTATGACTGTAGCTGCCTGCCAGGTAACACATAATTAAGCAGTGCAATCATGGTTTTTCTGAACACACACACACACACTTGTTGACCTTAAAGCCAGTTCGCTGTAGTGAAGCCTGATTGAGTGGAATGAGTGATCTATGTTTGCCCCCCTCGACACTCCCATCTCTCCCTGCCAGCCTCCACTGGCAGGATGCAGGCACACAGACGTTTCCTTCTGATAACCCCCCTCCCTCGCCACAACACCAGGGATACGCACATACACATAAATGTATAGGTATACACACCCCATTCATGAGGTCGGGCACACAAATATCTTGTTTTTCTGCTAAATACAGCCAGTCTGCTTGGCATCTTTATTGTGTTGGCACCGAAAGCCGTTGGAGTGTTGTGTAAAACTTGGGCAATTGTGGTTAGTGCTGTTAGAGGCAAGACGTGCAGCTGCGAAGAGACGATTCCTCCCCAAAAACCACATTGTACTAAGCACATATTTGGTGAATATTTAAGCTGCGTTATTGTCCGATTGAGTGCTTATGACCAGCAGAGAGAGAGAGTTTGGATATGCAGATAAATGAGGGATATTACAGGGTTGTGTGTTAAAGTTTAACCCACGCTGTGCGTCTCTCGTGGGTGTCCGTGCTGGAATGCGACTAGATAGCAAAGGCTGCACGGGCACCTGCAGAGCTGCGGGTTGATAGTTAATCAGACTATCGTGGCTGTAAAACTCCCACTCAAAGCCTTTGATGTTCGAGGAGGAGACAAGTTGCATTGTCATCTTACGGGTTATTAAAACAATCTGCCACGAGGATGTAGAGGCTGATGATTAACTAAAGGAAAAAAGTTGCGATCTCTTTATTACTCCTCACATTTTCACATCTTGTTTCGTGTCTCGTTTTCTTCCTGTTTGTCAGGCTTCACTGGTCAGCACTGTGAGCATAACATCGACGACTGCCCGGGTCACAGCTGCCAGAACGGTGGAGTGTGTGTGGATGGTGTGAACACCTACAACTGCCAGTGCCCGCCTCACTACACAGGTGACCTTTTACCAGGAGAATAAAGATGTTTTCTCTCTCTAACCTTCAAGTTAAATCAGAAAACATTTGTGCTTACTTGTTTTTCTTCTATAAACTTTTTCAGGTCAATACTGCACTGAAAATGTCGACGAGTGTGAGTTGATGCCCAACGCATGCCAGAATGGAGGAACGTGCCACGACACCCACGGCAGCTATCACTGCGTCTGCGTCAACGGGTGGACGGGTGACGACTGCAGCGAGAACATCGACGACTGCGCCAGCGCCGCTTGTTACCACGGTGCTACCTGCCACGACCGCGTAGCCTCTTTCTTCTGCGAGTGTCCTCACGGGCGCACAGGTACGACTCTCACGCACCGATCCCAATGAAGTGATTTAAATGTGGTGAAACGGTTTCATGACAATTTGTTCTCGCGCCACGCTCGCAGGTTTGCTGTGCCACCTCGATGACGCCTGCATCAGCAACCCATGTCAAAAAGGATCCAACTGTGACACCAATCCGGTCAATGGCAAGGCAATCTGCACCTGTCCCCCAGGTTACACCGGGTCAGCCTGCAACCTGGACATTGACGAGTGCTCCCTCGGTAAGTTATAACGTCCGCTGTTTTGTTCTTTTTCTCTTATGGGCAAACGACCACGTGTATGACAACTTGTATCATAAATGTTTCAGGTGCCAACCCTTGTGAACACGGTGGCCGCTGCCTCAACACCAAAGGCTCTTTCCAGTGTAGGTGTCTCCAAGGATACGAAGGACCTCGTTGTGAGATGGACGTCAATGAATGCATGTCTAATCCTTGCCATAATGATGCCACCTGCCTGGATCAGATTGGAGGTTTCCACTGCATCTGTATGCCAGGTATGAGCATTGGTTTATATTGCACGAGGAAGAGGGAACTCCATGAGTAAGCAAGTTTGTAATAACTCTATTGTCCTAATGTGTCTCTGGAATTTCAGGATACGAAGGCGTGTTCTGCAACATCAACACAGATGAATGCGCCAGCCAGCCTTGCCTTAACAACGGCAAGTGCGTCGACAAGATCAACTCCTTCCACTGCGAGTGCCCCAAAGGTGAGAAAATATTAGGGCGTGTGAAAGATGATAGAGGTAATGGAGCGAAAGGAACAGGATTCCCTCGAGTCTCTTTTAACCCTTTTTTCGGTCAACAATGGGAGCGGAGAGGAGGCTATAAAAGAGTGGATCATTAACTTGGCTATCAATGAGTATCACGCACCATATTTGGTTCACAGATTGAATGTAAATGATTCACTCCTTCCAATGGTATCACTGAAGCGTTTACGGGTGAACGGGACAGTGCGGATCGGGTTGCAGAAACATTAGCATATTTGGCGGGCATGAGAGTTTGTGTAAGAGCTTTAGCGGCAAAATTTGGGGGGCAGGGATTGGTTTATGGCCCGTAAGCTGCAGGGCCATTGTGTTGTGGTTTGAAAGAAAGATTTCACTGCACAGTAAGAGGCAAGGAGAGGGGGTGGAAGGAGGAGTGTTGTGGAATGGTTCGTTAGGACCTTTTAGTGTCCTGCAGACCTACTTGAGATGCAAATGAGCGTTTCTCTTCCCCATTTTTGCATAATTTAGCACACTGTAGCCATGATGTACAGAATATATAGAGCTACGTCATTTATAGGAAATTTCACATCTGAAGAAAAGCTCAATTCTGTGTTTTGTTCCATTCATATGCAGGTTTTTCGGGGAATCTGTGTCAGGTGGACATTGATGAGTGTGCCAGCACCCCCTGCAAGAATGGAGCTAAGTGCACGGACGGTCCCAACAAGTATACCTGCGAATGTGCTGAAGGTATAAAACAGTTTTTTTCTAATTGTTTTTGCAAATTTCTTCCATTTGTTTTCTAGTTTCTAAATCAAAATGTCCATTATTGTCCAGGTTACTCGGGGCAGCACTGCGAAACTGACATCAATGAGTGCTACTCCGACCCCTGTCACTATGGCACCTGTAAGGACGGCCTGGCCTCCTTCACCTGCTACTGCCGCCCCGGCTACACTGGCCGCCTGTGCGAAACAAACATCAACGAGTGTCTGAGCCAGCCCTGCAAGAATGGAGGCACCTGTCAGGACAGGGAGAACACGTATATTTGTGCCTGCCCCAAAGGCACTGCAGGTGAGACATTTGAACAGCTCTGTCAGATTCCTCCAGTTCAAATCTTTTTTTGATTCTCCTGACATCGTTTTGCTTTTAAATGGGCGCAGGTTTCAATTGCGAGGTCAACCTGGACGACTGTAAGAGCAAACCCTGCGACTACGGGAGGTGCATTGACAAAATCAACGGCTACGAGTGTGCATGCGAGCCGGGCTATACAGGTGAGTGCTGGGTGGAGTTTACAGGTGCAGGGGGGTGGTCCCCTGAGGTTTGGGAGGGGTAGGTAGGACAGGTGGCTGGCGGGTCCACTCCTGCAGAACAATGGTGTCAGATTGCCCGTGTGGGACGGTGGGGGGGGGTTAGTAGAGAAAGGAACACAGTCCCCAACCTGATACACACACACAATGCGCTAACTTTGTTTGCTGTTTGAAAAGGCTGTGACGTTGAGCTGGAAAGAGTCCGTAAGGTGATACTTTAAAAGGAAAAAGAGCCTGGCCTTTAATCGCATAGCTGATGTTTATTAGTGTGTAACTGCGCGACAAATCCCAGATTGAAAGTGTCACCTCGTTTACTACAAGTCCACCTTTAATGTACTACTATATAAAACAATTTGTGGACCATTCCTCACTCCTGACAGAGCCGGTTCTGACCGGTAGCGGCTGTGTGATTATGCCTAGAAAGAAAGGGGGCAGGGAGGAACAAGTGTGTGTGTGTGGCTTCAGTGCATCCCTCCTCCCTTTTCCTCCCCTCCATCTTTTTGTGCTGACGGGGTGAGTGTGGAGGGCACGGCGGGACTGAGACACAGAGGGACAGAGGACTATTGTATCTGAAGATCAGGCAGTTAGGCCCTCCCCTCCTGATTGATGAAGAGCAGCGGAGGAGGGAGCCGGGTAGGGGATCAGAGGGGGGGGTTTAATTGTTACTCGGCTGTGTGTGAAATGGGTCTGGCCTTCTGTCCCTGTAAACAGCCCTGGGTGAGGTTAGTTCTCCCTGGATAAGGGGGGGGAGTGTGTGTGAATAGGCAGAGTAGCTTCACTCCCCCTCCTCTCTCCTGGCACCACCTCCCCCGCTCAGATCCAGCTGAAACCCTCCTTCTGCCTATTCAACAGGGCCCCATTCAATCAATGGAGGAGAAGCAAAGGGGCCTCTAGGGGCCACCAAGCTAGGCACACATTGGAACCGCTACAGCTTCTGCCTGTTGAATGTTTAGGGAGTCTTTGGTGTTAGCCGTCTATTGTCCAAAAGCCACAAAGTGCACCTCAGGAAACGGCTTATAAAGGCTCAAAGAATACTACACCGCAGAGCAAAGTGTCCAGCTGTGGTGCATTCATAATGGCTAGTGTAGTTATTTCTCAATTCCCATCAGGCATTGTCCTAAAATCATCTCTAATTATCCTTCAGGAGCGATGTGCAACATCAACATCGACGAGTGTGCCATCAACCCCTGCCACAACGGGGGAACGTGCGTCGATGGCACAAACAGCTTCACCTGCCTGTGTCCAGAGGGCTACAACGACGCCACCTGTTTGTCCCAGGTGGATGAGTGTGGCAGCAACCCCTGCATCCACGGCCGATGCCAGGACCTCATCAATGGGTGAGCGCCAGATCGAATTTTACGATGAACCGGGGGGGAAAAAAGTGTCACGGATAAAACTCACTGACCCGATGTTTGCTTTGCGTTGAAGTTACAAATGTACCTGCGACTCTGGCTGGAGCGGCCCAAACTGTGACATCAATAACAACGAGTGTGAGTCCAACCCGTGCATGAACGGAGGAACCTGCAAGGACATGACCAGCGGATACCACTGCACATGCAGAGCCGGCTTCACTGGTCAGTTATAACCCCCCCCCTCCTTTTTTTCTTTTTGCCACTCCTATGCTTTTCTCTTGCTCATCAAGAATGAGTGTGTGCTCTATATTAGCGCATATCTAACCCAAGTGTGCTCTCTAATCCCACCACTGTAGGACCTAACTGCCAAACTAACATCAACGAATGCGCCTCCAACCCCTGCCTCAACCAGGGCACCTGCATCGACGATGTGGCTGGATACAAGTGCAACTGTTTGCTGCCCTACACTGGTACGACACGTAGCTGCTTATTTTTCACACACTACTACCAGCGATGCTGACTCAGCTGTTTGCACAGGTCCGAAAACGTAAAGCTTATCTTCCACTTTCCACGCCGAGGGCTTATCGAATCCTATCTCCATGTTGTTTAAGAAAACATGAGCCAATGGCACACTAACGGGGGGGATGTCTGTTTTTGGCATCTCTGTGTGGAAAGATCTGCCTGTCTGCTGTGCAGGGATAACAGTATGTGTGTGTGTGTGTGTTTTGGAATAACATGCTGCAACAGCTAATATAAGGGGAGAACTGGAGCCTGCTCCAAGCCCTATTCCCACTTCCTGTTTCCCGTCTGCGATCACACAATGGCAGGAAACAGGAAAGCCCTTCCTGTTTGGCTACGTCGTCATGGAAATGGATAAGGAAGTGGGATGTAAACTGGGATTTAAAAATCTTTTAGAGTTTGGAAACATATAGTTGCGTCATATTGCCGGCGCAATGCAAATACTGATGTTTTCTACTCCTCTGCCGACAGGTGACAACTGTGAGATCCTGCTGGCTCCCTGCAGCCCCAGACCCTGTAAAAACGGTGGAGTATGTAAGGAGGCTGAGGACTACCAGAGCTTCTCCTGCATCTGCCCTGAAGGATGGCAAGGTATCCATCCACCACCTGTTTATGCGTACCATTGAAATCCATCCATTCAGTGGACGATGTGATTAACCTTTCTTCACATATCCATCTCTTCCCTCAAGGTCAAACATGCGAAATTGACATCAACGAGTGCGTGAAGAGTCCGTGCCGCAACGGTGCCATTTGCCATAACACTATGGGTGGCTACCAGTGCAAATGCCAACCAGGCTACACCGGTCAGAAGTGTGAGACAGACACCGATGACTGCAAACCAAGTAAGGAACAGATTTTCACCAGCGCGAGTCCTCATCTCGTCCCATCTTGACCGACGAGTGATTTCATTTCCTCTGTTCCGTGTTTCAGATCCCTGCAGTAACGGTGGCCTGTGCCGCGATGGCATCAACAGTTTCACGTGTACCTGTCTGCCCGGGTTTCGTGGCGGTAGATGTGAGCAGGACATAAATGAGTGTGAGAGTAACCCCTGTAGGAATGGCGCCAACTGCACCGATTGTGTCAACAGCTACACCTGCACCTGCCCGCCTGGCTTCAGTGGCATAAACTGTGAGATCAACACCAACGACTGCACTGACAGGTAACTCACCTTGTTAAAAAATCATCTGTGCTTATTTAACCATCAAGCTCGGCTGAATAATCAACCCATAGCAAGTCGAATAATGTTTTAACATTTTATTTTCTCTTGTTTCTTCAGCTCTTGCTTCAACGGTGGCACCTGTGTGGACGGGATTAATGCATTCACCTGCTTGTGTCTGCCTGGATTCACTGGCAGCTACTGCCAATATGATATCAACGAGTGTGACTCCAAACCGTGCCTCAATGGAGGCTCTTGTCTGGACAGTTATGGGACGTACAAGTGCACCTGTCCTCACGGCTACACAGGAGTCAATTGTCAGGTAGGGTGAAATCATCTCATCAGGCTTTATTGTGCAGTGCTCTCTTGTGGTTAAGTGCTTTGCCTCCATTCATACAGTTTATTAAGTGTTTTCTTTCTTTGTTTCTGTTAGAATCTTGTGCGCTGGTGTGATTCATCCCCCTGTAAAAATGGAGGCACTTGCTGGCAGCAGGGAGCTTCTTACACCTGCCAATGTCAGACTGGATGGACCGGTCTTTACTGTGATATCCCCAGCGTGTCTTGCGAGGTCGCAGCCAAACAACAAGGTACGGCACCCCGGCCAAAAGTTAGGATATGTATTTTTGTTGCATCTAAAAGTGGTGCATTATGTAACTTCTCCTTCTTGGATTTCAGGGGTGGAGGTGGCTCACCTGTGCAGAAACTCAGGCCAGTGTCTGGACGCCGGAAACACACATTACTGCCGCTGCCAGGCCGGCTACACTGGGAGTTACTGCCAGGAGCAAGTAGACGAATGCTCACCCAATCCTTGCCAGAATGGAGCCGTCTGCACTGACTATCTGGGTGGCTACAGTTGTGAGGTAGGTTTATTTTTTAAATTGGAATGAAATTGAAATTTTGAAATACAAAATCACAAAAAAATTACAAATTTCTATAATGATTTCTGTTGATTCTGTTCTCTCTCAGTGTGTCCCTGGTTATCACGGTGTAAACTGCTCCAAAGAGATCAACGAATGTCAGTCACAGCCCTGTCAAAATGGAGGCACTTGCATCGACCTCATCAACACATACAAGTGCTCCTGTCCCAGAGGAACGCAAGGTATATATCTCTGTAGTTCATTCACATTTATACATTAGAAAAAAAAATGAATTTGACACCCTAGAAAATGAGGATTTGGATGTATAACCTAATGTTTCTGTGTCCTGTAGGTGTCCACTGTGAGATTAATCTGGATGACTGCACCCCCTCCACCGACCCACTGACCAACGAGCCCAAATGCTTCAACAATGGCAAGTGCGTCGACCGCATCGGAGGTTACCACTGTCTGTGCCCGGCTGGCTACGTAGGCGAGCGTTGCGAGGGCGACGTCAACGAGTGTTTGTCGGACCCCTGCGACCCCAGAGGCTCCTACAACTGCATTCAGCTCACCAACAGCTACCGCTGTGAATGCCGCACAGGATATACAGGTACTGATGTGCATCCGGGAGCATGTAACAAGACTGCGACATGCCTGTGTGCGGTGTTGCATACAAATGGTGACATGTACACTTTTTGCTTCTGTTCTCCAGGTCAGCGTTGTGACAAGGTGTTTGATGGCTGTAAAGGAAGGCCCTGCAGGAACGGAGGAACATGTGCTGTTGCCAGTAACACGCCTCATGGTTTCATCTGCAAATGTCCACCTGTGAGTACAGCTGTGTGATCCACACTCTGTTGCCTCCTTAAAGATTTTTCTCAAGTATAACACAGTGATCATAACCTCTGTCCATTTCTGTTCCTGTAGGGTTTTACTGGCTCTTCTTGCGAATACGATTCTCGCTCCTGTGGGAGTCTGAACTGCAGGAACGGAGGTACATGTGTGTCCGGCCATCTAGGCCCACGCTGCCTCTGTCCATCAACCTTCACTGGGCCTGAGTGCCAGACCCCCACCGACAGCCTCTGCATCTCCAACCCCTGCTACAACGGTGGCACCTGCCAGATCACCCCGGATGCGCCTTTCTTCCAGTGCAGCTGTCCCAGCAATTTCAACGGCCTGCTGTGCCACATACTGGATTACTCCTTTGTAGGAGGTTTTGGCCGGGACATCACCCCACCTCCGGAAGTGGAGGTGAGCTGCGAGATTCCTCAGTGTGACGAGTGGGCAGGGAACCATATCTGCGACTCGCTGTGCAACAACCATGCCTGCGGCTGGGACGGAGGAGACTGCTCGCTTAATTTCGATGATCCTTGGCAAAACTGCTCCGCGGCCCTGCAGTGCTGGCGCTACTTCAACGATGGGAAGTGTGACGGCCAGTGCAACAGCCCTGGGTGTCTCTATGATGGCTTTGATTGTCAGGGACAGGAAGGACAGTGCAAGTAAGTCTAGAAACACAACAAACATTTTGCTATTTGTCATATATCGCACACATTTCTATCAGAATACTAACCCGGTCTCCTTCCTTTCTTCCAGCCCGCTGTATGACCAGTACTGTAAAGACCACTATGCTGACGGTCACTGCGACCAGGGCTGCAATAACGCAGAATGCGAATGGGACGGCCTGGACTGTGCCAACAACATGCCCGAAAAGCTGGCAGACGGTCACTTGGTCCTGGTGGTCCACATTCCCCCAGAACAGCTTAAAAATCATTCTTCATCTTTCCTCCGAGACCTCAGCAGCGTTCTCCACACCAACGTGGTGTTCCGCCGCGACGCCAAAGGAGAACCGATGATCTTCCCGTACTATGGCAACGAACAGGACCTCGTTAAACATAACGTGCTGAAGCGCTCCGCGGACGGTTGGCCTGAGTGGGCTTCGGTGCCGGCCAACGTTTTGGGTCAAGTGAAGGAGAGCGTGTCCGCCATGGTCAGCCCGCGCAAACGCAGAGAGCTGGAACCCGTGCAAGTCAAAGGGTAGGCACCACAAAGAAATCACAGTTCTGCTTGTGTATTATATATGTATAATATTTATTGGTAGTTAAATAATATGTTTTCTAATATTTTTACCCATTTCTGCCTGTAGGTCTGTGGTTTACCTGGAGATTGACAACCGTCAGTGTTACCAGCAGTCTACTGAATGCTTCCAGAGCGCCACAGATGTAGCGGCCTTCCTTGGAGCACTGGCCTCCAGCGGGAATCTCAACGTTCCTTACATTGAAGCTGTCACTAGTACGTACCTCATCTTTAACCCTTTATATACCTATGTATTCAACATATTAAACGATTTCAAGTTGATATCCCAAGTAACACATGGTGACTTATCTTTCCAGGTGTGAGACCTACTCCCTCCAGTTCAGAGCTCTACCCCATGTATGTCGTCTTCCTGGGCTTGGCTGCTTTGGGTTTCATCTGCCTCGGTGTCCTGGTGTCCCGTAAGCGGCGCCGAGAGCACGGCCAGCTCTGGTTTCCTGAGGGATTCAAAGTGTCGGAGCCAAGCAAAAAGAAGCGCAGAGAGCCGTTGGGAGAAGATTCTGTTGGGCTGAAGTAAGTGGAATATGAAGGCAGCTTTTTTTTAAGCCTCATCTATCAGCAGTGTATTCTATCGTGTTTGAAGTCGTGCGTCTAGTCTAACCTGCTTCCTCTTTTCAAAAGGCCTATGAAGAACTCTGACATAAATCTCATGGATGACAATCAAAATGAATGGGATGACGAAGATCCAGACTGCAGGCGCTTCAGGGTAAGACAAACAAATATGGGTCTAACTAAACTATGTTTTACCTAATAGTTTTCACACGTGCTCTTGATGCTGACGTTGTGATGATTGCTGTGTCTTCCAGTTCGAAGAGCAGGCCATGCTGGATTTGAGTGACCATACTGACCACAGGAAATGGACACAGCAGCATCTGGATGCAGCTGACCTGCGTATCGCATCCATTGCTCCTACCCCTCCTCAGGGGGAGATAGAGAATGACTGCATGGATGTCAATGTCAGAGGACCAGGTAAAATTTCTGAAAGCTTCCTGAATTTTGTGAACCGTTACAGACATGACTGGGAACTGACACATGACAACAAACTCATGATACTCTCTCTTCCTCTTTCAGATGGTTTCACTCCCCTCATGATTGCCTCCTGCAGCGGTGGAGGACTGGAGACCGGTAACAGTGAAGAGGAAGAGGATCCCTCAGCGGAAATCATCTCCGACTTCATTTACCAGGGCGCCAACCTCCACAACCAGACTGACCGCACAGGCGAGACGGCCCTCCACCTGGCCGCTCGGTACGCCCGCTCTGATGCTGCCAAACGCCTCCTGGAGTCCAGCGCCGATGCCAACGTTCAGGACAACATGGGACGCACTCCGCTTCACGCTGCCGTTGCTGCAGATGCGCAGGGAGTGTTCCAGGTAAACATCATATCTCTCCAGACTTCTGATAAGGTTTGTCCTGATGCTTAAAAGAACGTCACTAAACAAGTCTTTGTTTCTGCAGATTTTAATCCGAAACCGTGCCACTGATCTTGACGCCCGCATGCATGACGGAACAACGCCCCTGATTCTGGCCGCCCGATTGGCAGTTGATGGCATGGTGGAAGAGCTTATCAACTGCCACGCCGATGCCAACGCCACAGACGATTCTGGTAGCTAACGTTTTATCCACCTATCTCCACAAAGATCCTTTGGTTTGTCGGGCTGTCATGATAACCGTACCTCTTTCATTTCACTTTGTCTGCAGGTAAATCTGCTCTTCACTGGGCCGCGGCTGTAAACAACGTTGAGGCTGCCATGGTGCTGCTGAAAAATGGTGCCAACAAGGACATGCAAGACAACAAGGTATGTGAAATGATAGTATTTAGAAGTATTTACACTGTTACATTCACAAAAGTGTGTCGAGTGTTAAAACTGTTTTTTTTCCCCTTATTGTTTCTCAGGAGGAGACGCCGCTCTTCCTCGCAGCCCGCGAAGGCAGCTTCGAGACAGCCAAAGTTCTTCTTGAGCATTTTGCCAATCGTGAGATCACCGACCATCTTGACCAGCTGCCCAGGGACATCGCCCAGGAACGCATGCACCATGACATCGTTCGCCTTCTGGATGAGTACAACGTGGTTAGGAGTCCCGGGCTTCACAGCGCCCCGCTGAGCACCTCCAGCCTCTCACCACCTCTCTGCTCCCCCAATGACTACCTTAGCAACCTCAAGCCCACCCTGTCTGTCAAGAAGGTTCGCAAACTCAGCTCCGGTGGGAAAGGAGGGAAGGATGGAGGCAAAGATAATCGGATGAAGAAGAAAAAGTCGCTGGATGGGAAGGGTAACTTGCTAGACACCTCAGCTGTTCTCTCCCCGGTTGATTCCCTCGAGTCACCTCACGGCTATCTATCCGATGTGGCCTCTCCTCCCATGACATCACCCTTCCAGCAGTCTCCACCTATGTCTTTAAATCACCTACAAGGCAATGGAGACCATATGGGTCAGATGAGCATGGGTAAGGATATGGGTTGTATGTCTTTTGACCCTAACCCACCTCGTCTGTCCCACCTACCTGTTTCCAGCCCCAACAGTCAAGGTACAACATCCATAGGTGGCAGCAGAGGAGGCCAGTGTGACTGGATCACCAGGATGCACCCAGGTGTAGGCCAGCAAGGAGGCTTCACCCAGGCGCCACCCATGTCCCACAACATGATGGGTGCTCTGCATGGTGTCAGCACTGCCACCTTGTCTCAGATCATGGGCTACCAGAATCTGCAGACCAGCCACTTAGGCTCGTCCGCACACATGATGCAGCAGGCTCACTCGCGGCAGCTCCAGCATCAGAACTCCAACTCCACCACAGCCGGTCAGACCCTCAACCAGAGCTTCCCAAACATCGAGCTGAACGGCTCCGACATGCAGCAAAATAACGGCTCGGGCCGCTCTATGCCTATCCACACCGTAATGCCCCAGGAGACGCAAATCCTCGGCACACAATTCCTCACGCCTCCCTCCCAGCACAGCTACTCTGGCCCCATGGACAACACACCTAACCACCAGCTACAGGTGCCCGACCATCCGTTTCTAACACCCTCCCCCGGCTCCCCTGACCAATGGTCCAGCTCGTCCCCACATTCCAACATGTCCGATTGGTCAGAAGGCATCTCCAGCCCGCCTACAAGTATCCATTCACAGATGAATCTGATCCCAGACCAGTTTAAGTAGAGACTTGTAAAATGGACCGAACTCTTTAGTGTAAAAAAATATATAAACAAACAAAGCTCACACAGAAAGAGAGTGACAAGCCTGTCTCAAGACTGAACATGCTCCTTTTTTATTATCAGTTTTTATACTAACGATAAGAACAGTTTTAGTAATTTTGTATTTATTTATGTGCTTTTTTTGACCTGAAATATAAAGAAGATGCTTTTATATTTATGCTTTTTTAATTTTTTTTTTGTTCTGTTATCTATGGGAAGATTAGAAACCGTTTAAAAGGAGTGTATATCAAAAAAAAAAGACTCCTAGATGTGTACACTGGCTATTTATTTGTGTCTCGTGTTGCTATATTCACTGGATTTATTTTAATCTTTTGCTGCATCGGCCTTCATAAATTTTTATTTTTTGGGGATTTGCATTATGTTTGTACAGATTTTTCTTTTTGTTCAACTTTTATAGATTATTTTAAAATTTTCAGTATTAATTAATTATTTTTTAACCTCCTTTGTCTTTTAAAGCGACACAGGTTTTGTTACTGAACTACATTTCACTAAGTCTTATCACTGTGTCTGTGTTAGATGATCATCAGATATATATATAAAGTGTCACCTTTTCATAATGTCGCTTGCTACTCTGTCCAACATAGATCATGTCATTTACTTTGGAGATTTGGGACCTTAAAGCACAGAACAAATATCCTTTATCAGCTGAGAGATGCTTGAACGGCATTGAAATCCACCTGAGCCTATTGAATAACGACCTGGGCTGGTGATGAGTAATCGATTTGTGAACATTTATGATGCAAAGATTTCTTTCTTTCTTTCATATTGTATCCCAAATCAATGATTATGGTTACCATGTTTAACCTGTTAAGTGTTAAATTGCAGACCTGTTGTAGAAAGTTGAAATGTTACATTTGCCACAGTTTAAAATAGTGCCAGTGTGATTTTCGTTGTTGTTGTTTTTCTTAAGAGAAGCAATGTATTTGTGAGATTTCTTGTAAAAAAAAAAATGTCTTCAAGGGTGGAGAGCATTGTTTGTGGAAGAAATTGGGACCTTTTGTGTGTTTAACGACATCACCTGCACTTTGTACAGGAGTGTGGTTTTAAGGTGTCTAAATGTCATGTTTTATAAACTAATTCTGAGATTTAAAAAAAAAGAAAGAAGAAGAAGAAGAAGAAGATGTTTTTAAAGAAAAAAGATGAAATTCAAAATCAATGTTCATGCAAAGTTGTAGTTTGCAAAGAAGTATTTCCTGATTTTAAAAATGTTTTGTAAAATTTGTCTTGATTCAATAAAAGCTGCTGTTAAGCGTTAAGAAATGTTTTCCTTCCTTCCTTCCCTGTTTTAACTTCATCTTCTGAAATATGATGTGGCTGACAGTGTCGCCTCTTTGCATTATCATCACTGTTGTGGGTGTCTGATGCCCTCTAGTGGAAAAAGCCTGATAGTATTACGCCACTGCTTTTGAGGAAAGATTTTAGACTTGTAAAAGTCTGGACACCACCGTTAAACACAGCCAGTATTCCAGTAGATAAACTACCTGTTCAAGTAGACATCCAGAGTGATCTAGAGATGTGTGCTGAATACAAAAAATGTTATTTCAGACTGATCTGGAAAGGAATAAATACTAGCATTGGATTTAGTTTACACACAGAGCCCCAAAGACATACTTCATGTGCATGCATGCTCAAGTTAAATGCCATTGCTATACCTGGAATGGCTGCTGTATGCTGCATTTCATATGTGTCTGGAGTTGCATTGTTATTTATGGATTAAAGTCACAGTGTATGAAAAATCTATTTGTGCCCGGCTGAAATTAGACACTAAGAAATACTAGACCTCAGTCTGCATAGACCTCTAGCTGTGAGCACATCACAGGAATCTGTGCTGTATACGCTAGATGTTTATTTGGAAGAAATAACAATGGGATCAATAGCAGGAAGAATAGCATGAAATTCACAATAGGAAAGAGGGCCTTACTTGAAGCTCAAAATATCCCATCAACCATCACCGATTTTCTAGATGGCCTCCATAATCCTCCAATATAGATAATACAGTCTCCTTAGGATCTGTTTATATCCTATAACATCCTCATCATTCATAATATTTGTATTAGTTATTGATTGATCAGCATTAAAGCTGTAGGCTGTGTAAAAGGGGACTGCTGTCTGCTCTCGGCTTTATTGTATGTACGTACAGAGATATATCAGTGCTATGCTGCAGGGAAACACTATAGTCACTTTACCAGTCAAGAGAGGTGTTAGAGAAAGATTGTGTTACAAACTGTTGGCATGGAGTTTACACTTTGCACAGGTAGCAACTGCACCTTTTCACTCTGCTACATTTGTGTGACAGCTCTACTTTTCAAGTTAGGATATAAACTATGACCATCTTATAAATTCTGATGCATCGTTCCATACTGAATCAGACTCAGAAATACTTTATTGAACTATGGGGGTTATGGAAAAAAGAAATAAGAAGTATGGAAGTATGTAAAAATATGTATACTACAATACATCATAACAGTGTAATTAAATAACAAATAACATTCAGACTGCAAACATAAAACAATCTGCACATTCCACCTTATATCCATGCACACCTTTTATCTCTGCTGCTACTTAATTTTATTCAATATCTACCTCTCTGCATACACCCACTATAGTCATATTATATATATCCATATGTTGCATATGTACATACACTTGCAACTCCTGTCTGCCTCTTGTTTCTTGCCATTATTTTGTCTGAACATGCTACACTAATTACAATAAAATCCACTTGACTTGAAATAATACTGCTGAGAAATCTATCAATAAATGAATAAAACGCAAAGGTAGCATGAATAGAAATATTAGTAATAGTCACTAAAATCAGTACTGCACAAGTCACACTTATTTAACATAACACAACAGAAAGTCACTAACTACTCACTAATTGATCAGCATTAAAGCTGTAGGCTGTGTAAAAGTGGACTGCTGTCTGTGGTGCTGGCCAGAGGACTCAGAGATTTTAAGGACACTGCTCTCAGCTTTAGTGTATGTAGTGAAGGACCTCCCAAAATCACGTACAGAGATATATCAGTCCTATATACTATGTATACTATATATACTATATATACTATATATACTGGCCACTTCATTAGGTACACTTGTACAATCCAATGTGATCTAATACAACAACTCTGTAAGTACAAGTGTACCTAATGAAATGACCAGTCTGTGTATTTCTACTCTATAACGGGAACTACAGTAATGTAACCCCAAGTAAGTCACACTTATTTATCGATGCTGCTATATGTACAGGACAGGACAGAGAATTGAAATTGCGTTTCCCTCTTATCCCGGTGCAAACAGCACCAAACATGAAATATAAAATACAAAATATAAGTGAAGATGTAAAAAATATAAAATAGAATAGAAAAGACAGTGGCAAGTCCGGAGATATAAATAGTATTAATATGGCAATTTTGGTATTGGAATGAACAGTATAAAACAGAATTATCAATATAAATATAATTATATATATATATATTATTTATATATTTAACTCCAAAACACCAACAGAAAGTGTTGGGCCACAATAATATATAATAAAGAGTACAAGCAGGTAGATAAATAAATATAATTATTAATTTAATATTAATCACTTAATACATAATAATAACAGCGTGTCGCAGAGCAGCACCGCCCCCCGGAGGCCGGCGGCGGAGTTACAGCGGAGCTGCCCGGGCCCCCCGGAGGCCGGCGGCGGAGTTACAGCGGAGCTGCCCGGAGAAGATAACAGTCGTCCCCATAGAGACAGGCTCCGACAACAGGACTACCGGGACACCGTTAGACAGCCTCCGAGGCGATGACAGCCTCGGTATGAAACACAAGGCTTGTGGATACTAACAATTCAACCGAAAACTTCCTTTTAGGTTCGCGTTTGTCTTCTTTTTTATCGGATTAACGGAGCATCAAGAAGACGGAGCCGTTTATCCCGACGAGGCCGGAGATTTGTGTCGCTGAGGCGGGGAGGAGTCCGTGTGTTGTTCCACCGTCAGGCCTCGACATGTCGGCGTTTTAACAACACCCCCCATCTCGGCTTGTGGGTTGAGGAGCAAATGCACTTTTAAAGAGGTGAGGGTGAGGCTTTGTTCGTGTTTTCACAGCTGCAGGGGTGTGTGCGCAGCAGATGAAGGCGGCTAACCTCAGCTAACACTGTAATACTATGAAACCTGACGGTGCTGAGGATGGTGGAGGGTCCATTCATTGGTAAACCCCCTCCACCCACACACCCTCTCTCTCTTTGGACCAAAGCTGCTGCTAATAAACCTCCGAGCAGCTCCCATTCATGTCCACAAGTGCAGCTTTTGTTGCCTCACTGCAATCAGCTGATTGTCAGCTGCAGATAACATGCAAATGCATGATGTTTTGTTATGCATGCATGCATGTTAAAGGCAATCAATCATAAGGGAGGAGATGGGGGGATACACCTGCAGACATGCATGCTGCAGGTTAAACAAGGTGAGCCTGGTGCTTCATCTCCAGGCCCCCTGCTTATTGTTTTTCCCCTTTCATATCGATGATGTAATGCATTAAATCTCTCTCTCTCTCTTTCTCTGTGTGTGTGTGTCCGTGCAGGATGGATGTGGAGGTGAGTGCTGGCAGGGACAGCACCTGGAGGAGGGCAGCAGCAGCAGGAGGAGGAGGAGGAGGAGGAGGAGATGATGCCGGAGGCGGAGGAGGAGGAGGCATCGAGGCTCAGGTCGTACCACTGGAGCTGTACGACTCTGCAAGAGCCAAAATAGACGCAAATCTCCGCTGGCTGTTTGCCAAAGCTTACGGTATAGTTAAAGCTGTGTTTTCACTCTCACACCATTGAGAATGATATTTATGTTTGTGCATCTAACATCTAAATGGCAGCTGTACGTCTTCTACGTGTCGGCACATAGCGGGCGTACCCCACCTCTCGCCCCAATGCCAGCTGGGGCAGGTTTCATCCCCCCGCGACTTACAGAAGATGCATGGATGGATGTCATAGTCTACTTGTCCAGTATAGGCTCTGTACTGTAGTTGCGTGAACAGTTTGATAGATGCAGATCCTCCTAAATTGGCCCCGAACAATCACACCAGTTTGCTGCCAAGGACAGAATACCAACTGAATTTCTTTTAAACAATCTATGTCTTTGTCAAAGAGCCTGGCAGGCTCATAGGACTACTTGTATCATTAGCTGAATCTAATTGTAGTACATTAAGGCCTATTTTTGTCTGAAAGCGGCCGAATGGAAACTCAAGGTCCTCAGTATTTCCTCTGCCCACTGTGAAACAATAGTCAGATTAAAACACAAACAGGCAAACATGCAGGACATAATATAGGTCAAGTAGTTTGGCACCGGTGACAAAAATGACAAAAAGTAAAATGCATGAGTGGATTCTAGCATTTTGCTTTTGTAGGAGAGTTTACGAACCGGCAACTTGTCCGGAGTGTACCCCGCCTCTACGCCACGGATAGGCTGGGACGGGCTCCTCGTTACAGCTTTAGACAAAGGATCTGTCAGTTCATGATCAGCTGTGGTAGAAAATGAATAGACCTTTTTTTTTTTCACAGCAGACATTTGGACGTGAAACAGTAGGTACACCCAGGTGTTACCAATGATGCTAATTAAGGTTCAGGTCAGACACAGTGAGGGTGCAGCTGTGGTGCATGTCTGCGATAAGTGGAACCTTAATTAGTATCACTGGAAACACCTGAGTTGATACTATTATTTCATGTCAAAACATCTGCTGTGAAAAAAGGTTTAATGACAAATGTTTAGACACACAGATGATCATTTGTGGATTGAAAGGACCAGTGCAGGTTTTAGTGGCATCTAGCGTTGTAGTCGCCGATTGCAACCCTGTCGCCTCACGCTCTCCTCCTCCTAACATGAACTACTATCTAGAGTTGGTGTTTAGTTTGCACTTTTCCGGGCTACTGTACAAACAGAGTGGTTCAAGAAAAAGAGAACCCGCAGCGTCAGTCGTAGCATGATTATACGCCAGTGAAAACATTCAGCCGTATTTTATTCCTACATATTCTTTCACACTGGACCATCGGATCCAAGCAGACATGGCGATCTTCTCAAATTTGACGATTTTTGTCGCCTAAATTTGGATTTTCATAGACCAAAATCATGTCGACAATGAATTAACTGAGAAAGACAAAACTGAAATGAAATTGTGCATCTGCTCTTCTCTTTAAAATTAAGTAAGTGTATGTAGTGGGTTTTAAGGTTAAGGTGTTTTAAGGTGAGGGGGTCCACGTCTGCTACCAAACACTGCATGAAACCCTGTTATTAACATCTGTATGTGAAAGTAAGTGAAAAATATCACCTGAACTGTGCACTACAGAACATTTAGAGCTTCGTTCTATGGTTAAAGCCAATAAGAACACACCGTATCTACATCTCCAGTTCCTAAATATTCATGTGTTGACGTTTCTGTTTACACTGATAGACATAGTTGTCACAAAGTTATCAGTCAGCTTGTTGTTTGCAGTTTCACTGGCAAACAAACCTCCCGAGGAAAAGATTTTCATACTACGACAGCACAGCAGCAGCCCAGACCTTCGTCCTTGTGAGTGAAGACTCCTGCTGACGTTTCTCGATCAGCCAAAGTCTTTTATGCACAGGTCACTAGCATTGCCAGCTCTATTAAAACATTAAAAATGCGTGAGCCACATCACTAGGCTGTAAGTAAAGTGTCTGGGAACCCTGAATGTGGGTTTTTGTGTCATTCGCTCGTCGCTCTCTGGAGAGTGTGAGCAGGAGGTCAGTCGTGCTGTTCAATGCGAGTCTGCCTGCCAGTCTCCGCGATTTTATTATCAGCTTGACAATGAGGCATTCGGAAGGAGACACAGAGACAGTCATTGAGTGAAGGAAATCTCTTTGTCATCATATCCATTTTAGGAGGCGGACATACTGTAGTTTAAGTGTTTCCTGCCTTGCCGTGATGTCTCCTGTGTTGACTCAGTAAATGGACTCTGATAGGGGGGGAACAAAACCCTAAAATTCAAAGCTTGTAATGCACACTGAGGTTATGTGAAAGCACCAACCAGTATTACACCGCATCAGCATGATTCATCACATTAATCTCACGACAGCTGGAGCATTTTTATGCTTAGCGCCGAGCTCCGTCTTGCAATTAGGCTTCACCTCTCGGTTACCCAACGCCGTGTTGTTCCAGGGCACAGCTCAGATGCCCATAATAAACACCAAAACCTTTCACCGCGTCCTTTTTTTCCTCGCCGAGCTTCCTGCATCTCTTAATCTGATTGGCTCGTCCTGACATCAGCACGCCAGGGACGCTTAGGAGCCCTTTACAGCAAGAGATTTTGCACAAACTACACTATTTTAACACAGAGTGGACAGTACTAGTGTTATGTGATTTGATAATTATCAGAACTTAACACGTTCATACAGTGGAGATGTAGTTTTGTGCAGTTCAGCTGTAGCCTAGCCCAGTTTTTATTCCACAAGGCTCCTCCGTACAGTGTAAAACTCAGCAGCCATGCAGCCCTTCATGCTTCATACTCGTCCCATTTATCACATTCACCCTGATTTCCTTCGGCGGTGCCAGTGATGAGAGTCACTTTGAATTACCTTTTTCCTAGTTACTCCGGGGCTGCAACCAACCATTGTTTTTCTTATTGATTCATTTCAGTTTCTTGAAGGTTTCTCTAACCTCGTCAGATTGTGTGACCAAAACCAAAAGATATTTAGATTCCGATCACATAAGACGGAAATGTTTCTGGAAAAATGATTTTGATTTATTAATTGATTATCAAAATAGTTGCTGCTTGATTGATTTTTACAGAATAAATTAAGAATATAGATCCAAATTTTTGTCAAAAACATGTTTCAAAACCTCAACTCATGATATCTAGTGATACGAGTACCGGTCCAATGTCCAACCTCACTCCAAAGATGATCACGATAGGCCAGAGATTACTATGGTATGTCAAAATAACTTGGCAGCCAACCATGATTGAATTCATTTAACTGGATACACTGAAATCTTTTAGTGACAGTGACAAATAAACTGCATTTTCTGTGGATATATGTCACGGTCGATACCCGTTCCACTTAATAAGGTCAGAATCAACGCCGTTACCAATCCCGTGTATCGGTGTATGCATCCTACTCAGGCCTGGCACCTTTGAGATTCCCCCCAGATTTCTGTTTTCGTTGTTTTGCTCCCTCACGTCTGACAGACTGATGCTTGCTTATCCTGTGCTGTCATCGCAATGATGCAGCGCCAAAGCAGATATTGAATCAGATATTCTGGATAACAGGCTCGGATACTGGAGCTGCATTTCTTTGATGAAGATAAAATCTGTCAAGTGAGGCATTGTGGTGCGTCAGAGAAGCCTCAGGCCTGCTAATCATATCATATTCATTCTCCTGATGTAAAGGAACACACTGTCATCATTTTTTTAAGGAAAATGAACTGCAAAAATTACCATTCTCACAAAAAGTGTGACTCATACTGCAATCAATATCTGTCAAAATAACCTCATCATGATTTTTTTTGCATATCTTTCAGCCCTATTATATATAATATATCTTATTTAAATGTTCCGACAGTGTATTAAGTATAACTCTGTGCAGCATTGACGCTGTATTCCCATTAATCCCATAATATCTGCAGTAAACAACCCGGACCGTATCAGTCGTGTGTTCCTGCTCGTCTCATGGTGAAATACAATATGTCCTTTTATATTACGTTCGCTTTCTGTGATACAATCCCTGATAGTCACTGATAGTCAGTGTGGAGGTCAGAAGGACCAAAACACTCTTATTAGATTAGAGTGCAAAGCGAGCAGCACGGCAGCGCTGAGAGGACTTTGTTGTCTGTGGGCCGGTGTGAAAGTCACACACAGCCACAGTCACATGTTTAAGTGGTTAATGGGATTGGACCTGAAAGTGTCTTTGTGTTTGTTTGGACTCATGACAGTGATGAGCCTTTGAAGAAACCTCCAAATCTTTTTTAAATCTTAGAACTGGAAACAATTTGAGCTTTATCTGCTTGATTTCTGATGAGCTTCATTAGCTTTCTCTTTCCCAAATTATGTTTTAGGATTATTATTTAACGTCGGCTTAAAAAGCAACAATTTTAGAGATACACATAGTCCACTAAGGGAGTTTGTAGTGCACCTGAATCATGACCTAGTTTTGCTTAGTGCTGACGAAATTTGACATATATTTTATGCAACATACAGCACATCTTCTAGTTTCCTCTGCAAACTTTTAACGAATGTGACGACAGGATGAGACCAAAAATATATAGAAAATGTCTGAAAATGTTTCAGTGGGTAATGAGACCACATGAAATTAGTGAGCGCTTGTTCAAGAGCTACACATTATCCCTGACATACTGAGCTTTCGCTCTCTCCGCAAGGGTCAGACTTCCAAGAGTGCCCACAGGGTGCGTCGGCTTAAAGGCTATGTTTTCTCAATGTACTGTCTAGTGGAGGATTCGCTATTAAGCCTTCTGATTGGAGAGAATAGTTGTGCCTTTCCCCTGCAGACCCTGCAGAGTCTGAACTGTCAGCAAGATCTCTGCTCATCAATCTGACCTTGTGTCTGAAAGAATAGGAACAAAGGCTTTCTGTGCACCCCCTCCTCTTGATTTAACACACACACACACTCCAGGGTGGGTTTTAACGCGTGGATCAGGTGGATGATAAATATCTAACGAGTATTAGCAACTAGGATTAGAGAGCCTCACCCTTCAAATCTTCACACATACACACACACACACACACACACCTCCTGATGTCAGGGGCTGTAAAACGGTCCAACGAGCAGGTCTCGGCGAGGAGATGGGACGGCAACCCAGCCCCCACCTCCGGCCACGCTGGCATCCTCCATCGCCATCTCCACGGCAACCATGGAGGACGAGAAGGGCATTCTTGGACAGCTGAGGCAGAGGAAGTGGCAGGGTAAAAAAAAAAAAGAGAGAGATGTGTTTAGAAAATCTGCCAGAGGAAGACGTGCATGCTTTTGTTGCAGATCGAAACCTGGAAGGATTTATAAACAAGCGTTTTTCTCACATGATCTGGGATCCTCGGGCCCATATGGCAGCGCCACACAACAGCAGAGAGTGAGATAGATACTGTAGGTAGTCTGTGCCAAGCAAGCAGTCTGTTGTGGAAGACACAGCAAAGGTTTTCACAGTGTGCTGTAGCTCTTATCTCAGCCTGTTGTGTATACGTGTGTGTGCGTGTGTTTTCCACTAATGGAGATCTTATTTTGCCAGTTCATCTCAGTCAGCTGGCATCTAATGTGAAACAGAGAGAAGATGCAGCTGAATATTGATGCAAGGATCTTCACTGATCCTCTGTTTAAATGTGGCTATCTTAAAGCTTATTTCTTAGTTTTGATCTGATCATTTAAGACACAGTTTTATTAATGTGTGTCACTGCAGAGATCTCGAGACTCGTGACTCAGCAAGAAAGACGATCAGCGGGTGTGTAAACATGCCATTAATGAGCCCACTTTTTTAAAAAGCACTTATTGTGATGGTGAAACTGATAACGAATGTATACTAAATGATCATTGCGCATCATAAAACGGCGTGTGTGCGCACAGCCAGAGTTTTTATGGTCAAAGCAGCACAGTCTAATGGCTGTCTGCCTGCGTAGCTTGCTCTGCTCGCTTCCTTGCAGAGAGTTAGATGAGAAACATTGATGCCACTTTCATGCCTGTGCATTATCTTTAAAGCTAGAGCAAGATGCTTGCCTAACTCAGAACAAATATCCACCTGAAAGCACCTTTAAAGCTCGTTATTTTTTTATGTTGTCATAAAATGAACTCCAACTCTTTCTTTAAGCCGTGTTTTCTACATGATCTGGATCTGGTTTGATAATATCAGGACTTTAAGAAATGATCCTGAACCTGATTTTAATTCCATTTTTTTTCCCCTATCAATATAAATACTAGATGCAGCAACAGTCTCCCTGTTTATTCCTGCCTAAATCTACCCAGAAAGCCCTGGAAGCTAAATTTCGTGAGTGCTTCGGGCCATAACTCTGGATTAACACGTCCAAGGCATATAAAAATAGCTGCCCTATGTCTGTGTCCCTGAACAAAAAAAAACACCAGGCTGGCTGGGACAAGACCATCAGCTTAAGTATCACAGCTAAGTTTAAGCTCATTGGCTTAAAGCCTCTGGTTGCAGAATTGCTACCTGGCGTGCTGTTTAACCATTGACTTTGTCTTGCATTGGTTTCTTCTGAGACAGTCTAACACCTTGAAAGCCTGTGACCTGGGAGCTTCTCTGTTACGTAACAAGGCGAGGCATTGATGGACACGTGTCTGTACAAAAATAGTTTGAGCGTGGATGCATGGTGCGATTAGTACAACTTTAATCAGCAAAAAAAAAACCTCACGACCTAACCCTGAATGTCAAGTCACACATGTATGTTTCTGTGTCTTTCTTTTTTCCAGATCACATCCCCGCAGACCTGCGGGACCCCTTCTACACAGACCAGTATGAGCAGGAACACATCAAGCCCCTCATTATTCGCCTGCTGCTGTCTGGAGAGCTCTACTGCCGGGTGTGTGGGCTCATCCTGCCCGCCGAGCAGGCTGCCTCACTCCAAAGCCACCAGTCTGTCATCCAGGCCCTGTCCAGGAAAGGCATCTACGTCCTGCAGGCAGACAATTCGCCTGTCTCGGATCTGGACCTCAGCTCGGCTCCCATCAAGATGGTGGGTAGCTTGCCCATATGTCTAGATATTCACAGATATAGATTTTTGCTGTAGTCTAGCAAAATGCATTCCTAGGTCTGGTATTTAGCCATGTTTGACCTGTGTGCACATTGATTTGGGTGCAGTACTTTGCTACTATCCGTCTTTGGTCGTGAGAGAGAACATTGGACTTGCAACTTTCTATAAATGCTAATGCTGCTCTGTCTCTGGCTGGATGCGTCTTCCACAAAAGGCTCCAAGTGGCAAAGAAAATCAATTAATACTGCTGTAAGAATCATTAGATCATTTGTTAGTCAGGAAATTATTACTTTTATGTAAATGAGGGTACATCTGCGGTAGTATAACCCAGCGAACCGGCAACCCACACTTTCCATCTGCTAACAAGCTAATGTGACTTTGGTTTCCAGAGCCAAATATGAGTCAGGAGTATTGGAATAAATAATGCACTGGTAGATGTTGGAGTGTTTTTCAGGTTTTAGAGTGTCTAACTAAAATATTCATGAAGCAAAATGAACCAAATGTTTCAGCGTTTGTCATTTAATATGAACCTGCTCTCTCCGGAGGTATTAGTCATATCCCACAGGTGTGGAAAGACAAAAGGCAACAACAGGGCTGGCTCAGGAGCAGCAGTTTATGCTGCGTTCAGGTGCCAGTAGATGAATGTAATCCTTGTTTTTTGGCTACATTGATTCATATTAAGCTCAAGCAGGAGAGACTCTGAGACCATCATTACATGTAACAGATTCTTTGACAACCGTTAATCCACTCCCTACCCAACTGTCATCCTACATCATAATGAAATCACGGAGAGTGAAAAGAAATCCAAGTGCCAGGCAAAACACACACTTTGATTTTGGACGGCTTCAGCCTTTTTGTACCAATAAAAAAAAAAAAAAAACAGCGCGTGAGTCAGACACTAATGACACAGTGTTCGTCTCACGTGTAGGCTGACGAGCATTTTGATAACTCTGCTTTCAGTCAGGAAGTTCTGCCTTGTTTCCATGGTAACTCAGCGATGGAGCATTGTAAAATAATCCTTGTGTCCTACTGTTATTAATGCAGAACTACACATATACATAAAACAGGGCAGGAAATGTCATTTTAACACATTTAACGCCCGCCACATCCATAATTATGTTTCTGATGTAACATCCGTGCTGTTCCAGAGCTCCCACATCCACCTCATTGACGCCCTGATGATGGCTTACATCGTGGAGATGATCAGCATAGAGAAAGTGGTGTCCAGTGTCAAGCGCTTCGCCAACTTCAGTGCCTCCAAGGAGCTGCCTTTCGACCTGGAAGACGCGATGGTCTTTTGGATCAACAAGGTAAGAAATGGGACGTTAATGTTTTTTTGCGTCTGCATTCGTCCGTCTCTGTTGACCTGCAAGCCTTTTTTCTTTGTCGCTACAGGTGAACGTAAAGATGAGGGAGATCGTGGAAAAAGAGCTGAAAATTAAGCAACAACTGCTGGAGTCACCCAGTCACCAGAAGGTAACACCCCGCGTGTCTCTTTGTTTTATTCCCTTTGTCTCACGCTCTGTCACTTTGTTTCTCACTGCGTCCTGTCTGTTGAATAGCGTCTTTCTTTAGTGATGTCGTTTCCCTTTGTTCATTGTCCTCCTGTCAGGTGTGTAGGTGTTGTCTTGCTTGCTTTGTGATCTGATGAGCACTTCATGTCACCGCGTTACAACTGTGGACACCCTGTGTCAGTGACTGTAGTTTTTTTGAGCTACAGTGATTATAATCTTTAGGTTGGGGGTGTAAACAGGAAGTATAATGTTGCCATGGAATCAGGATTTTAGCTTTTATTTCTATATATTTATGCATTTGCATGTGCGATGAACATGGATGTATAGACAAGTATCACTGGATTACTGAGGAAAACTTAAAAACACTGATTCTCATGGCATTATAAGGACCATCTCAGTGGTTTAGAGTTCATTATAACTGATTTAAGGATGTTTATTTGTGATCTAAAACATCTTTGTCATGCCTGTGCATTCATATTTCACTGAGTTACGACTCCGCACAACTCTCCCACGCCTCCCTGGGGAGCCACGCCTCACAGTTTGAGAACCCCTGCACTGTGCTGACTCGCCTTGGTTTCCTATCAACCAATCAGAGAAAGACGTAGAGCTCAAAGAAGTGTAAGCACAACGTGCTGCTTCTTGGAGGGCAACAGGATGACGACACAATGTGAAATCATTGAGCTTTCAATCACAATATGCTCAAACGCCTTTAACCCTTTTTCCTCTTCTAGACTCTCTCTGCCTAACCCTTTCCAGCTGTCTATAAGATCAGATCTGTCTCCGTGGTAACAGGGGATAATCTGATTCCTTGTCACTGTGTATGACCCTTGACTTGTCTGCTGCTTTTCCTCTTTGTGTCTTCCCAAACTTTCCTCTCCATCCCTGCCTTCTTGGATACTAGTCTCCCTCCAAATGGTACTGGAAGCTTGTACCTGTAAGTGCAACCGCTAGCCAACTCCTCGGTGTGAGCCTATGTATGACTGTTTGAGGTGTGTGTGTGTGTGTGTGTGTGTCAGATCAGACAGCACAAATCACCAACATGATGTTCACTAACAAGGACCACGCCCGTACAGATAGAGGTTAGAGGGGTCGAGGGATGGAGGGATGATGGGATAAGAGTCGGAGGATGAGGGATGTTAGGATGAGGGATGAAGGGATGATGGGTTAGGGTCGGAGGATGAGGGGTGTAAGGATGAGGGATGAAGGGAGGGTGAGAGGGAGGGAGGGTGAGAGGGATGAGGGATGCCAGGATGAGGGGTAGGGGGAGGAGGCTTGACCATCGGTAGACTGGTCCTGAGGTTGACGGGTGGACAGGAGGGATCCTGGAGGGAACCTGGAAGGATGAGTGGGGGAACCGTCTGTCCGTGACTCTACGGATTAGAGCCCCCGGTTCCTGTGTGAGACGAGAAAAGGGAAGACAAATGAGGAAGAGGGTTTGGGGGGGGGGTGACAGCGGAGTCGAAGAAGGAGTGGACGGAAAAGCTGTGTTTAAATACATGGAGAACGGAAATGGGATGCGTACGAGGCGTGGCCCTTATTCCTGAACCTAGTTATAAAAAAACTCCATTGTAGAGTGATGATGACACAGTGCCCCTTGGTGGCAAAGGAAGAAAACTCAAACAGTTGCTTATTCGCTTTCGCTTTGCATGAAATCCCCTTCTTAGCAGTTCCCAGCAGAGCTTTCACATTCATCACCTTCCTCCCGCCCTGAAACATCAACACATCACCACACAGTAAAGCAACCTGTCTGGGTTCCAGTGTTTAAAGTGCTGAAGTCCACTCATCCAGCCATGGCTTGCCTCATTTCATTAACTTCCTCCCAATCATTTCTTTCTTCCCTCCATCACCAGCCTGATATAATGCATGCTCTGGCACACTGCATATTGGAGCCTGTGGAGTTCTCCCGCGTGGTAATGTACTTTACCATTGACCTTTTTTCTTTATTAGATTTAATACTGACCTTTAGTGTTATCATTTATCACATGCACCAACTACTAAACCTGCCTGAAAGCACATATTATCGTACCACATGACAGGTCCTTTGAAAGGCTTTGCAAAGCTCCACCTGACCTAATCTGATACATAAAAAGGCCACCAAGCACTGCAAGCCACGTACAGATACACTATATGTGTTAGAGAGAGCCAGAGATTGAGTACACAGTGAGAAATGTTGTGTTTGTGTGCGACAAGTGAGCATGCGCCTCGGTGTTGTTTCGATAAATGTGTGTACTCCACTTAAACTTGTGCCCTCTCTTGCCGTGCAGGTGCGTTACCGCAGAGATCACCTGTCGGGTCGGGTGCTTCAGCACTTCCCTTTGCTGGACGACCTGGTGAAGGATGTGTGCGACGGCACGGCTCTGCTGGCTGTGATCCACTTCTATTGCCCAGAACTCATTAGACTGGACGGTACGGTAACGTTCGACTCATCCCGCTATAATGTCTGGATACTAAAACCGCCTGCTGACTCTAGCCTCGTGTTTAGCGTGCAGATATAAGAGTGGTATTGATCATCATTTAAAAAGGTCTTGACGTACCACTTCACTGTTACAGTATACAGTCCCAGCCTGATCGTGTCGTCCTGTTTTGTGCAGATATCTGTCTGAAGGAGGTCCCCTCCATAGCAGACAGCGTGTACAACATCCAGCTACTACATGAGTTTTCTAACGAATACCTGAACAAGTGCTTCTATCTGAAGCCCGAAGACATGTTGTATTCTCCACCGGTACTAAAGGTGAGCCCAAAAAAACCTCGACAGTAAAAAGCAGACTCCATTAACATAATGATGTCTTCCTCTTGACCTTGAACTCCCATCGTTGTCTTGCAGAATAATATGATGGTCTTCATCGCTGAGCTCTTCTGGTGGTTTGAGACGGTGAAGCCAGAGTTTGTGCAGCCCAGGGACCTTCAGGAAATCAGAGATGGTATAACGCTCTCTCTCTGGTTTACTGCCTTGCTTCTAAACAGTGGTGTGTTGTGTTATAGGATCTCCTCTAATGGTTAATATCCCCTTCTACCATCTTTGTAGTGAGATTACTGCTGCAGCCGAAGAGTTCACGACCCCATGCTCCCATCTCCGGCGTCACCAAACGTAGTTTCCTGACATCATCGAACTCCGCTGACACCTTGACCACACCCACGAGCCCTGACCTCAGGTAATAAAGCAGTAACTGTGTTTTTAAGTTACAGTCACTGATAAATATAATGTTTACGCATTAGTATGCTTGTACCTGTAAGTGCAACCGCTTTGTAACTTACTATAGAACACGGCACTTAAGGGAATTATAGGAGAGATGCTTACATCTCTATTATGAAGTATGGTAAAGGTTTTCCACAGAACATCACCGCGGCGCTTTGCCTTATTTTGGATGCAAATTATAAAGTTTTATGAGAAAACCTTTCTCCGCCCGACATTCTTAAACGTCTCAGAAGCTGAAATCAAACCGAATGTAACGTTAAAACCTCTCTGTCGTTCCCTTTCAGCACTAAACCACGTCCATTAAGCCCATCTCACTCTTTGCTGCCCCTGAGACAGAGACATCAGAAAGTGGCTGACGAGAGCACTTCAGGTAATACAAAAAAAACCTCCTCTAGTCACAAAGTTCTTCAAACACTGAAAAGATAGAGGGATGATAGAGACCAGGATGAACCCTCTGATTCTTCTTTGAAGGTTAAATGTACTTGAGTTGTGCTCAGGGTACTCGAAGAGTTGTTAATCACATCATTTCACTGGAATATTTATATTCGAGTTAATGCGTTTGGATTATTTTAAATCATCCGCAATTAGTAATGCATGTTTGAGAAGTCCTTTTTGTAATATAGATCATATTTTCTTTGTACAGAGCTCAGAAACAGGTCCAGCACTATGACACGTACAGATGGACAGCATCAGGGCTCAATACTGGCCTGGCCAGAGAGGAGGCAGAGGTGAGCAGTGTGATTGCAACCTTTGAAATCGCTGTTCTGACTACAGTTATTAAATTTGAGAAGATGCAGATATAACGTACAATTGCTGATAGTTTAATTGTATTCCTCCCTCTGTCCCTTGTCCAGGCCTTTATCCCAGCCGGTGCCCTACGCCCTGCATGGTCTCCTGGAGGATGATGCAGACAGCATCAGCCTCGCTCGCTCCATCAGCAAAGACAGCTTGGCCTCCAACATAACGAGCATCACCCCCAAACACATGCTGGGGCCAGGCCCCCCGCTGGCTCAGCACAGACTCAGTGGTCAAAGCCTGCTCAGTCACATGCGCATCGAGGACGAGGAGGAGGAAATAGAAGAGGAGGAGCTGGTTGCGGTCATCCATCCTTCTGCTTTTTCTCGTCATCGACTCGGGAGTGACATGGAGCAGGATGAGCTGGAAATCCAGAGTGCAGCCCCCACCTCGAGGGTTTCTAATACCCGTTGCTCTCCCCGCCTTGACATGGGTCCCTTTAGTCCCGATCACCAGGCAGACGGCTACTTTCTTGAACCTCTGATGCCTGCAATCCCTAAGCCAGCCAAAGAGAAGAGCATCAGCTTGAACAAGGAGGAGGAGAGTGGCGAGAGTCGTTTTAGAGGAGCAGCAGCTGCTAGGAAAGCATCCGCCAATGTCCCAAACACCTCGCAGAGGAAAGCCCCTGTGGTTGAGTCAAACAGAAGCACCTTTATGCCCATACCTGTCGCAGAATCAGCCCCGAGCTCTCTCAGGCCACCCACAGAGGGGTCAATAGGCGTCTCTCAGTCTGGGAAGAAACAACCACATGGGTTTTTCCTCCATTTGTCAGGAGAGCCAGAGCGCCAAAGTGCTTACTCCACTTTGCTGGAGGTAGGGCATGACTCCGACTCAGACATTGCAGACCTCGAGGAAGACGAGGAGGACGACGATCAGATGGAGCTGACTAAAGAGGTGGCGAAGAGAGGAAAGGGGAATTACTCAGAGGAGGGAGAGCTTTGTGAATGTGGAGAGGGAGAGGGCGAGTCAGCCAAACTGGGAGAAGACTTGAAGGTTAGTGAGCGGGACGATAAGGAAGACTGCAGTGGACGCTCCAGCCCTTGCCTCAGCACCGTATCCTGGGCGAGCAGCTGCAGCGCATCAGGCAGCACCAGTGTTAAGATGACCAGCTTTGCAGAGAGAAAGCTGCTTAAACTTGGCCTCCGTGATGGATTCTCGAGTACCAGCAGCTCTCAGAAGACCACGCCAGATGGCTCTGAGGTTGCCCCCTGCCCTCCCTGGCAACTGAGGAGTGACAGCACCCCCAGCTGGGTAGGGAAAGAGCCTATTTCTGTGTTAGGGAAAAATATGGTGGTCAGTCCATCAGTCGTGCCTTCAGAGCTGCTGCAACTTCACATGCAGCTAGAAGAGCAAAGACGCGCTATTGAGTATCAGAAGAAGAAGATGGAGACCCTCTCAGCACGGCAGCGACTAAAGCTAGGCAAAGCTGCTTTCTTGAACATTGTAAAGAAGGGTGGAGGGAAGAGTGACACACTTCCTCTGCCCCTGAAACACTCTGAATCCGCAGAACTAGCTAAAAGGAGTAGAGTGAAGACCCAGTCCTGCAAGGATGACTCCTGTCTCGATGCTCTGAAGGGCCAGGCGACGGCAGGTCAAACAGAAGGAGGCCAGGCAAAAAGACAGAACAGGTTGAACTCCCAGTCCCAGGATAACGTGGCTGAACCCGATTTGAACGAGTGCTCCCACTCCATAGACCTGCTCAACGAAGCCATTAGTTCCATTCAGCACCAGATGATGCAGCTCTCTCTACAGCAAGACCTGCTGATGAAGCGTGTGGTGTCACCGCCAGAACGTGTCGAATCAAGCCCGAGCACAACCCCCATCAAAACACAATCACCGTCCTCTACCTCAGACTCCAGGTCCTTTGCAGTTCACTTTGTAGACATCGGCGGTGGCATCTCTGCTCCTGCTCGACGTCCTCCAAAGCTTAGCTCCAGCCAACGCAGCAAAGCCTCGGAGCAGAAACAGAGCAGAGACAACAGCAAGACGGTTTCCATCAAGTCCCCCAGAGAAAACCCTTGTGGAGACCAGAAGATAGAGAGTATTGTTGAGAGCTCCAAGGTCGAGAGAAACATTCAGAGAAACACCACCTTCAGAGTTCATGATGATGGCAATCAACACAGCAGCGGAGAGGAAACTGGGTGCCTCTTGGACAAAACACAACCACAGGACCTACAAGGCATGTCCAGTACATCGACGTCTCCTTCACAGGCTGCAGAAGAAGAGGAGAACAATGTTGCCAACTCAGGGAAAGAGGCCACGGGCGCTGATGAGAATACCAGGGTCAAGGGTCAGCTGATTGAGGTCGCACTGGAGGATGGAAGCGCAGATGTTATAGTAGAGAGCGAGCAGAAGAATGTGATAGGCTTCTTCTTTAAGGTAAAATTCCAGGTTTTCTTCATTTTAATGTGTGCATAACTTGGAAGCATGATTACTAATTTCTTTACGTTTACTATTTTTGTATCTTCAAGGATGACGAGAAAGCAGAGGACGAAATGGCAAAGCGTCGCGCCGCCTTCCTCCTCAAACAGCAACGCAAAGCCGAAGAGAGCAGACTACGCAAACAGCAGCAAGAAGCCGAGAGCGAGCTCAAACGCGACGAAGCCAGGTTCGTCTTCATTCCACACACTCACAAATCGATCGCCGGGACGCGGGGGTTGTCTAAATCTGCAGGGGTGGAGATAAATTCTGCCTGTCTTAACTGTCCGTCAATTTTCCTCAAGGCGCAAGGCAGAGGAGGATCGTGTCCGTAAGGAGGAGGAGAAGGCGCGGCGAGAGCTTATTAAGCAGGAATACCTGCGGAGGAAGCAGCAAGCGTTGATGGAGGAGCAGGGTCTGGTCAAGCCTCGCCCACGGACTAAATCCCGCAGGAGCAGGCCTAAATCACTACACCGCGAAGAGTCAAACAGCCTCTCCAAAGCATCCGCCACACGTACGAACACCTTTAATAACTTAAAACAGCATCTGCGTTTGTCGTACCATCTGATACACAGTGTGTGTGTGTGCACGTGTATTTTCACTTCAGTTGCGTGTCTTCGTCGTCATCCTCTGAGTGTATACATGTGTGTCACGCAGGTAATTCTCTGAAGGTGTCCATGTTGATCAAAGCGAAGGGCTCAGCAGCAGGTGAACCTTCTAACCTGCTCTGCATGATGTGATATCAAACGTACACAGCCCATTAAAAGTTGATCTCAAACACTTGGGGAGTCAGCCGTGATTCACAGAGAGAAAGATATATCTTTTTATCAGATTCTGATTTATTTATGATCAGTTTTGTTGTCTTGTCTTGTTAGTATTTAGAGTAATAATCAATACGGGTCACTGCTTGTCATGTGAAAATACAGAACAACATGTGTGAAAGGAGTAAAGTAACTAAATCCTTCCGTCTTTCATTTTCAGCTGAACTGAGCTGCAGTCATCGAGGATCGACGCTCTCTTTGGCGACCGAGGCGGACAGCGTCATCTCTGGAGGGGCAGAGTCACAGAGGTGAGACTTCCCCGTGTTGGAAATAATCTCTTCCCATCACGTTCGGTCATTTTTATTGACCTATAAGTGTGTCTTCCAGGGCTGGATCTGTGTGCTCTATGGAGTCCTTCCCCATGCTGAGCAGAGCGTCCAGCAGGAACTTTGAGAGGGACTGGGAGAACGGATCTATAGCCTCTTCCATCACTTCCATGGAGTACAACGGTGAGCAGAAAAAGACCATCACAAAGCATTGTTTGTGCAGAAAGATAAAGACTTTGTCATGTGCTTTTAAGAAATGAACAGGTTATGTATCCTGGAGTTATTTCTTGGTCATGACTTCCTGGACTGAACTTGCCAAGCAGTTTTCCAACTTCCAGTCTTTGTGCTGAGCGGCTCCAGTTTCATACTTAATGCACGGAAATGAGATTGATATCGATCTTCTCCTCTAACTTAGATTTGTATTTCCCAAAAACTGTTCCTTTAAACACCTACAGACTTATCTTTAGTAATTATTTTGTTATGTTTTGTCTGTCAAAGGTCCTAAACTCTTCAAGGAGCCGAGCTCCAAGTCCAACAAGCCAATCATCATCAATGCCATCGCTCACTGCTGTCTGGCTGGAAGGGTTAATGAGAGCCAGAAGAATGCTGTCCTGGAGGTGATCTATTGAAATGACTTTATATTAAAGATGATTATTTGTTTCTTTAGCTTGTGTTTTGTCATATTCACGCATTTTTCTTGTGTGTGTTTCATCGCAGGAGCTGGAAAAGTGCGAGTCCAATCACCTGATCATCCTCTTCCGCGACGGCGGGTGCCAATTCCGCGCCATTTACTCATACTCGCCGGACACGGAAGAGATCGTCAAGTTCACGGGCACAGGGCCGCGCACCATCACCCGGAAGATGATCGACAAGCTCTACAAATACAGCTCGGACCGCAAGCAGTTCACCGTCATCCCTGCCAAGTCTGTGTCGGTCAGCGTGGACGCCCTGACCATCCACAATCAACTCTGGCAGGTCAAGAGACCGGGGAGTGCGCGGAGGAAGTGAGACGGAGAAAACACCCGTTACAGTTTGTGTTCTACTGTTGGGCCGGACCCAATAATCTCTGAGATGATTGACATGTGATCATGTGACAGGACGGATTAGGTGTTCTTATTAACGGAGATGTCAGTCTGAGGCAGAGCGAGATTACGAAACACCTGCCAGCTGAATGCTCTAACGTTATTTTTTTGGTTTTCTTTGGTCTCGTTAGCTTTTTACCCTGCATGTCACACTCTTACGTTTTGATTTGTGGGTACGTCCGACATGATTAAGGCGCTGATTTTCATGTAGCAGTGACGAGATTGGACCTTGGAGAATACCACTGAATTTACTCGCAGTAAGTAGCAAGCACACTACTGATACGAAGAGCGACTACTGACGGGGCATCAGTGAACACAAGACGATGTCTTGTGGAGTTAAAGCTACTTCAGCTTGGCAAAAAAAATAACCTACTGCTGTGATTAATCCAGGCTCCACGTACAGAGCCCCTATTATTCACCAGTAACTACTACTGGTCAGTGCTTTTATGAGGAGGGAGCTTTGAACAAACTTTTTTATGTAAGTATGGAATGGATGTTAGTGAGTGGTAACGTCCAGTCTTGTTTTCTATCTAGTGTGTTTGGGGAAGCGTGTGAGTCGTCGTGTCAGGGGTGGGGAGAGCTGAATGCTTGTGCGTCCTGCTCTGAATGTGTTTTCTCACTCTCTTGATTATGCTTTAAAACGTTTGTCATGCAACAGAACAATGGAGCAAAGCAAACTTTTTATTTTTAATTTTTTTGTTTTGGGGAGCCGTGCTGCTGCTGCTACAGTGGAAGAGAATTCATGTTTTTACAGTGGGGGGAAATTATACTAGTATTTATCCCAAACAGGAAGCGCTTTTGAGACTCTTGAGTGCATTATTACCTTTTCAGTAGTGCATTATATTGTATTAACTTCATACTAATATTCCACCACGTACACGAGCCATCCGAGATCCCTCGCAGGCTCATATCGCTGTACCAAAATGAACCGAGCTATGCCACCGAGCTGTTCTGCTGCTCATTATCTGCTCGCAGGATTCTGGGGAGATGTACGATTTTAATGTAGCTTCTGGCACTAAACACTAGTAATTTCACTGTAATGACCGACTGTCAGCAGCTGGTATAATGTGGGGGAGGGGAAACTGCACAATACTTGATATTTGTTTGCTGCATTTTGTACATTTTTGAGTAGTATTTTTTGTACGTTACGTACAAGTTATGTTTACTAAAAAAAAAAAGCAGGCACTATTTTGAAGTTTATTCTTTATGTTACAGGCTTTCGGAGATGTTATGAGTCTTATTTCATTGCGTTACACTGTATGTTTATTTATTTTGAAGAGATATAATAAAATGCAACTAGGTATGTTTTCTGATGAAATGTGTGTGTTTGATCTGTGTCTCTGCTGCTCTCTGTTCATTTATTTACGAAAGGCCTGCAAGGCTGTTTCGGTCGTTAACCATCTTGAATATAAATTATATATTATCATACGCTCACACTTCAGTTTGGGACATGATTTCTTCTACACTGTTAAAGCAGAACAACTCTTACTTCTATCACCTCATCAAGCTCATTAATTAACATGTTACATGTTTGTTTAACCTGTAAACAGTCCTGCACATAAAAACACAACTTGGTGTTTTAATACTTTGATTCTTGACCAGGTAAGTCTGAGAAAAATTGCAAGAAGGCCAAATTTTGTGCATCTCATGAAGTGATTGAAGAAGTGTTTTTTTTTGGCCACTAGGGGGCAGAAGAAACAAGTTGTGAACACAACATTGACATAGTCACCTTTTAGTTGATACGGTTGCTTATGCAGCAACATTAGTATTCATTCGCAGTGTCTTTTCTTTGCCACAACTCCACTATTCAGTCTTTTAGCTCTACTTTTTGGACCCTGCCAGCTCATGAGGGAAATATCTGCCTCTGTTGCTGCTAAATATAGCTTTTTTAACTAACAACACCTTCCTGCTGTGGCTGGAAACCTGGTGAAAATGGGCCAAAACAGTGAAGTTGCAGCTAAACAATGAGCTCAAATTGTTAAAGCTAAGCCGCTTTGCCCATGGCATACCTGTTAGCAGAAAGTACATGCCATGCACAGTACTTTCCTTCCAATGCAGAGCATCAATATCACACTCAAATAAAGAGGCAGACTGTAGCCTATATAGCAAACTATATATAGGTGGTGATTTCAGACTCGGCCCATCTCTTACAGGTCATATTGTTTCATCTGTTCTCTCTCAGCCACACTGAAACCACACTGGTGTTTTCACTTGAGTTGTCTGATTCGACCTCGTCTCCAGTCTTAGTTGCCAGTCGTCTGATTCACCTGTTACTTTAGTCACAGCTCCTCATTTCATTTAATTTCTTTGCACTCATCTCTCTTTGTTTCTCCCACGTTTTTCACTTTCACATCAACTTTTCAACAGTATATTTCAATACACAACTGTTTTTCCCCCCCTACAAACCCATGTCATCATCTGCCTTTAACTATGACACATCTGCCCTGAGCTCAGACTTGGTACAGCTAAACTTGTTGTGTGCCCTGTATAGTCACGACTCAGTTAGGCCAACCACCTTTAAGCAAAAAGGAATGACCTGTACACCTCTGAGTTAAAGTTGTGTAACTCTACAAGGCCGATGCCGGAGCCAGGTAAGCAGGCAATGTAACCTGGCCCAGCAGCCTCAGAAACCCAAGAGGATGTTTGTTGACGGAGGAGTAATCTTGGACTAGCTTTTAGTTGCTGGCAAGGCTGAAAGACGGTCGCCGAGCTGGGCTTCTTGCTGCCAGACTAATAAGTAGTATTGCTGCTAGGTCTTTTGTTGATAACACTTTTTTATTTTACTCTACAATTAAAAAATGCAGCCAGAAAGAAAAAAACAAACATCTCTGCAGAGCTCCATCAATCAGCGTTCTTGAGTAAAATGCACATTACAGCCCGACTTGAATTTCCCACATGACACTTAAAGAAAGTGAGGGCATGAGGAAAAGATATTATGAACCATCAATACAAAGAAATTGAACTCTCTGACCCGACTGCCAAGTGATATACCTGGAGAAAAGGATATCATTACCTAATAATAACCTTCACTGCAGTGAATTGTTAGTTTGCGAAGAGAAGTTTCTCAGCAGCAGGGAGACAGTCAAGATGACGAGTATGACAATATGTGACTCCTACTACATAATACAAGTGAGTTCTTTATACTTAAGTGTTTGAATTGGGATAAACTTTGATATATATAGCAAATCAAGTCTGGATAATGTCAGTGAGAGTTGATCCGAGATGATCTACAACTCTGATGTCACACCTTGGTTTAATTACGGACTAACAAATGTTGTTAATTAATGAGTTTTTGAGGTGTTAGAAGGTGGATATTTGATTTTTAGACTGTTCCATCTTTATTGTGACTGAGCTGATGTTCTCCTGGCTGTAGCTTCATATTTATCATACAGATATTGATCTTCTTATCTCATTCTCAGCAAAAACACTTTATTTAAATTGGCATTCCTAGGTTAAACACATCTAGTGATACTAAAGCTAAAATATCAGGCAACTCAGTGTACTTTTTCATATTGTAGCACTTTAATGTGCAAGTTGAAATAAAATGAAAGTACAAATATTTCCAACATTTAAATATGTATGAAGTCAAAAATTCCTGTGTACATGATGTAGCATTTTAGAAATACTTTGACCAAACAGCCACAAATGTAAATGAACTAATAAGCAAATTCCTTACTAATATAGTACATATCAAATCCTCCATCCAAACTAAGAAATGTACGACAGCGAACATATAAGTAACCATCATTGTTTGTACATAACTTACTAACTTAAGACCTCTACGCCACTGAATAACTACTTCTATGGTTCAGCTACAAAAAAATAAGCTTTAAAGGAAAGCTTTAATGCACGTATTTTATATAAGTCACGTAGTGTTGAATGTTATGTTTGATTGTATGTGATTTGTGTAGTATTTGCAGGTATATGAAGTAAGTGTACGGCTCAGGCAAATTTAGAATATGTGCACAAAAGGTCAAAAGACGGAGTCACCAAACTCTGCATCGCAAAATATGTGAACTTGCATTTTTCCTGAGGGAGCCACAACCCAAAAGTCAACGACAATGAAACTCATGAGTGGTCCTGTGATCCTTAAATCTTGACACTGCACGTGTGATCGACCTGATTAAAAATCCCGTCAGTTAACTAAATTAATCGACCATGCTCCTCTGTGACTGCTCATCTGAGAGAGCTTTCGCAGACATGAAGACAGACTGTTCCTACACACACGTCTGTGGCAAAAGGATGAAAATGTCACAGATGGCACGTCAAATGTCATCCGCCAAACTGTAGGCACTCATATAATACAGTTGTACACTGCAGTGCTGGAACATAGTCGCACAAATTGTCCTCTTTCAAACTGGACCTGCATCCAGACCCCTCTCCCTCCTCCCTCCTCCCTCCTCCTCCTCTCTGACAGCTGAAGGAGGTGATTACGATGGAGTGTACCAGCGGAGGTCAGCATGGTATCAGAGCTGGGTGTCCTCTTTGACGTCTATGCTGGACTCGCGTCTCTCTTTCAGGCTGCTGCTGCTGACTGGAGGCTCCTCCGGGACGTGAGCCAGAGGGTCTGAACGAATCAAGTACCTGAGAGAGAGAGAGAGATGAGGGAGAAGAGGGCAGATAAACAACTAAGATAGGCATCACTTGTAATGGCATCTTTCCTAAACCGATCCCGACTGCACTGCAAAATTCACGCTCAAAGCCATGAAAGGTAGGAGCTTAATAAACAAGTGAACGGTGTGGTGCACTCGTCACCCTACATCTCTCAACAGGAAACAGCTGTTGCCATGGATACCGATAGGTGCCATGCTCGCTCAGCTGTTGTTTTATAATTGCATATTATTTCTAAAATAAAAGGTTATAGGAAATTGGTGGCATCCGTTCTTCTGTTCTTCAGCAGCATTGTGTGATTCTGACTGACGTTCTGCCACTTTATAAAGTTCTTTGTGCTGCAAATCATGACACATTGAGCAGACTCAGAGAAACATTACTGTGTTTTTTATTTATTTATATAAGTTGTTTATTGACACCTGAACCTTTTAGCTCTGTATTTGGTCTCCACCAGCTCCTGAGATAATTATTTACTCAACACCATATATTCAACAGGTAGTCGCTAATCTGTAAACAGATATTTGCATATGAATGCAGAATGTTTTGGCATCGCGTGATGTTCTGTTTCCTGCTTAGTCCGAGTAGCACTGACCAATCACATTTGAGCAAGCTTCGGTTGCACGGTAAACCGTCCACGTGGAGAACAAAAGAGGCCGATTGCAATCTTGGATTTCGCTCTATCTTCCGATGACGATTTAACTTTTTTATTTGCATTCATTCTTGTATATTAAGTAGCTAATCGGACTGCAGAGGAAGTCTTAGCCTGGAAATCTATTGTCCTGATATCTGCTGGTCACACTAGAAGCTCCAAAACATTGGCATTGGAGTCGTCAGAGGATAGCCATTGACTTCTGAGGTAGCAAACATTGTTTGTCTCATGTACAGTGGTCAAAAAAGTGTCAGGTCATCTGGTGTCATATCATCCATTGATAATATAGAGATATTAATTATTACTACTGCACTGAATTCAAATGACCCTGCAAAAATACATAGATTTTATTTATTGGGGTTGCACATCATAAAACATCATTACGATTTTTACTAAAATGGAGTAATGCTTACACGATATCATTGAGTTCCAGCCTGGTGTCAGGAGAGGGGTTTATCAGGACATAGGACAGAGTGTTTTGATGATCGTTCTGCTCATCTGAAACACAAACATCATCTGAGTCAGCAAATTGGAATATCCACATTTGTACCATGGTATCATTTCTACCTGCCACCTAAATGCTTACCTTGTAGGTATCCCAGATTGACTCTGTTCATGACGTCACTGGCTGTCAGATTGGTTAGATCTTCTACAAGCAGAAGTTAAAAAAGAAGCAGATGAAGAAGAGTAAGGAAAACCTTTGAGCAGCCTTCTCAGATAAAGATGTGTCCATCCTCACCATATCCAGAGGTGGGGAGGCCCAGATGCCTCATGCGGTTGCGGACCAGCTCGGACAGCTCTTCCCTCTCAGAGCGTCGGTAGAGGTTGAGGCGCTGCTGAGCGATGCGCTGGGCGTGGTCCTTGCTCGAGTCCCGGGTCACTCCCTGCCACCTCACGCTTTTCTTACTCAGACGCCGTGCCCACTGCATGCTCTTCTTCCTCAGCAGGGGGTGATCTGATTGGTCATTGCTCCGAGAGTCATCAGCCCTGTCCTTGGTGTCCTCGCAATCGTCAACACTGACTGACATCTGTGACTGGGGAGCAGAAAAACAGGATGTTATCTTTAATATATGGCAGTAGATCAGTCCGTAGGAAGTTGGCTTGGGAACTGGAAGGTGGGCGGTTCAAGGTCCATTTACAGATCTATTGGATAGATTGCCAAGAAAATGTATTATTATTATTTTTATTATTATTATTATTATTCTAAATAATTAAAGTTACAGAAAAGACAAAAACAAAACAACAATCATACAACACAACTAAGACAACCAACAAAAAACATCATAAGGATGAGAAAATCATAAACACAACCACTAGATGGCAACGGAGAGAATACTTGCCCAGCAAACACATGATAAAGAACAAACATGTACATATATATACACATATTTGCACATACGTGCATATACATACATATGCACACATATGCACACATATACAGTGTTTCATGTATCCTAGCAACCTAGTGACATTTATGGCTAAAGCCTATTGGTCATCCCCTGACTTTGTATCTACGAGCAGGTCAAAGTCTTCACTTATTCTGTGAATTAGTTCACATAATAATACGTTAAACAGATACTTAATGTATCTTGATGACTTCAGTGACTTCTGACTTTTTCTCTTTACGCCACACTGAGGTTAAAAAAATGTAAAATGTCTCGAAAACTACTGGATGGATTGCCAGGAAACATTCATGTTCTCCAGAGGATGAAGTGTTACTTTGTTACAGTATACTTTGATTTACGTTATGAAATACTAAACCTAATCTGTGATTAGTGTTAATTGGCAAATATTAGCATGATGACATGCCACACTAGGATGATCAACATTACTGGCTAAACATCAACACATTAGTCATTGTGAACATGTTACCATACTAGAAAGACTCTTTGTCTTGTTATATACTATAATAATGTGTCAGGATCCGGCTGCAAACCAGAGATTAAAAGCTTATTCATAATAGACACGTTCTTGCATTTGAGATAAATATTTCCCATCGTACAACTCGCAGTATTGGCTCTAAGATCTCACCTCAGAGGTCGGGAAAATGTGGGATTCTGTCCGATAGATCCCGATAGGAATTTCTGCACTGGAGGAGCAGAGTTTCTGGAACAGTCTGCCATAGGTACTAATCCACAGATCTCCCTCGGTTACTTTCATCTGGAACAAGAGACACATGGGTGTACTATTAGTTAGATAAACTAGGAGTACGGCATCGTACCAGATTTTTTTCTAACTCACGGCACAGAGGTATCCTGATCCTGGAGTGGTGTCCAGCCCCAGCAGGAGTCTCGCAATCAGGATCATGTAGTCCTTCACGAAAGACTTAGACAGAAAAATAACTTTATAAATTTACTGCGGCTTAAAAACAGTAAGATATAAAAGAAAGAGGAATGAGTTTTCTATTAACGACTGAACACAAGAGGGCACTTTTGTTTTATGGTTTCTTCAGGTGATTCTGTTTCTCCGCTGACGCATAAGAGACATTCATTTCTCTCACCTGATATTTAAAAGGGAAAGAAAAAAAAAAAAAGAGTCATCTGAGGTGCTTAGCTGTAGGAGTGTACCAACCTGATACAGCAGGGTGTCCAGCATGCTAATGCTGAACACTCTGCCTGCAGCGAAAGGGAGGCGAAACATGAAGGCCAAGTTGGAGCCTTTATCGCGCTCTTTCTGTGGAGAGCCAGGATCAGCATTTAAAGCTCTGTCACTTTTCTGAACAAAGTTGAATGGCAAAGAAGAAGAAAACACTACATATTTCACATCGTCTGTATTACAATTCATGTTCATAATTCATACTATGAGCTCTCTTGTTATGGCTTACCTTCTCCAGTTTGGAGAGGGCCAGTGAATAGCAGTCCTTTGCCCTGAACTGCATGAATCTCATGTTGGATGGATGAGTAAGCTCCGTGATAATACTGAGGCTGGGAAACAACCTGGAACGAGAGAGATAATCCAATGCTGATGAAGTGATGGTAAAACATTAAAGAGCATCACGGTTTCATCGTTTCAATTACCTGAACATCGTCTGTACGTTGACAATCGTCTTGGCGTCGGCCATGTAGTCCTCCTCGGCACTCATTGTGCTCTCTTTATCCACAACGACCAGATTATCGGCGTAGATGATACCACACTGCAGCAGGCTGTCCAGACTGAGACACACACACACACACGAGTATAACACCAGTAGACACCAACATACCTGAAACACACTGCTCATCCAGTTAAAACAAATGTAATATATAATAAGATCATACTTGTCTATGGACCCAGCCATGTAGTAGACCATAGGGAAACAGCAGATGGCTTCCAGAAAGTGATTATCCGGCCTGTAGGAAAGATAATTTAGTGCTAAAGAAAGATATTTTTTAATGAATGAAAAGGTGAGTCAGGTATTCACATCGGAAACGTTCAAGTTCGTCTCTTACTTGGGGAAATCCTTGAATATGAATAGCTGTTAAACAGGATAAAATGTCGCCTTGTGGTGTTTCTTTTCTTTATTCTGCTATTTGCTTACAGAGACATAACGCTTTCAGTGTGCAGCAAATGTGAATATAACGTGATGTTTGATGTCTCCGCTTAGTGTGTCTTTATGCTGAGGGATGAGTTCGTCGCTCAGAGGGATTCAGTCTCTGTATTACTGCCTGTCCTCATCCACCACCAACACCAACACCAGCACCAACACCGCCGCCACCACCCCTGACAGAACATCACTTTATGCATCTGCCCAGTCCTGCTGACGAGAGACCCAAGGCTGTCGTAAGTGCTTGAATTGCGTATCCAAGTGTGTGGGTGTTTGTATTTATGTGTGTGCAACAGCGATAGGCAGAGAGAGAGATGCATGCAGCGAGAGAGTTTATTGTTGTGTGCTCGTTTCCATGAGAGTCCTGAGAGCTCGCATGTGGGGGCTGTAAAAAGGGACACATCAGGGTTGTCAATGAAAAGCCCGCTTGGTGTTCTCCAGAACGAAAAAAGAAAGAAAAATCACTTTCTTCATCTTTTTTTCTCTTCCCTCCCTTGTAGCAATATATATCATTCAGGTTCAAGGCAAAGCAAGTTGCTATGGTTACTGTCTGGGACTACTGAGTGCGGCGTTTTTTTTTTATTATTTCTCTTTGTCGCTCAAAACACAGCGTCACTGCGAGCAGCAGCAGCAGTAACCTAACATCAGGGCCGACAATGGAGTTCCACCTCCACAGACTTGTCCTAAATGCAGGGCTGACGTGAGCTTTTAGCGTGCATAATGTTTCCCAGCGTGGCACATGGTGAAAAGCAAGAATGAAGGGGGAGAGAAATGAATGACGTGTGTTGAAGTGAACTCACGGGTTATCCAGCAGTAAAACAATGGGGTTGAGTTCTTTCCTGGGTCTGTAATAAGCTCTGAGAGGCACGATGAAGTTATAGAGACCGTTCCCTGCCGTCTCAGCAGACACAATGATGAGTTTGTTCTTGAAGCCGTAAGCCTTCGCATCCTCAAAACTGTTGTGCCTGCAACCCTGCGTAGAGAACACACACACACACACACACACACACACAACACAGACAGGTATTTTAGGTTTTTGCTTTTATGAAGTGAAGGACAGAGACTGAAGGAACGATGGAGGCTGTAAGAAATTGAGTGACTAAGTTGGAGGAACAGCGACTGCCCACCTGGTCGAGTCGTAGGCAGCAAAACGGGGCTTTTTCAGCCAACAGATGGCACAAGGTGGGCGAGCTCCCAATGTACGGAGAGTTAGGGGGATAACCTTTCACATACCTGCCAACCAATCCAGAAAGCATGAATGACACATTTCACAGAGACAGACTGTATTGAAAAAAAAAACATTTGTCAGGTTTTTCTTGTTGTACTCGTTGGAAGTTAAAAGAAACATTCAGGCAATTTTCTGAATGTGCGAATTTATGCATGTTACCTTCGAAATTAGCATTCAGGTTCAACTATAGCTAAATATTTTGTTTTGCTTTAGTTAGATATTTTGTGAGGAACAACAAACCAAAGGTGACCGAGCCTTTGTGGCGGCGGCCCCTCGGCTCTGGAATAACTTGCCCTGGCACATCCGATCTGCTGGATCATTTGAGGTTTTTAAATCCTCCCTAAAAAAACACACTTTTTCTTCCTGGCTTTTAATCAAGTTTAAATATCTCAGCATTTATCTTAACCTTTTGTAATTATGGTATTATATGTATTATATGTTAATTATATGTATTAACCTGTACAGCACTTTGGTCAACCTCAGTTGTTTTTAAATGTGCTTTATAAATAAAGTTTGAGTTGAGTTGAGGTTGCATTGAGATTGTTTATTTGTATCTTTGATTTTATATATATTAAAGGTCCAGTATGTCAGAGTTTGGGGGGCTCTGTTTATTTTTTATGACATGTTTTCATTAGTGTATAATCACCTGAAAATAAGAACCATTATATTTTTGTTACCTTGGTATGAGCCATTTATGTCTATAGACACCATGTTTCTATCACAGCCCTGGATAAACAAACTAACACCGGCTCTAAATAGGACCGTGTGTTTTTTCCGTGTGTATCAATAGTGCCGTGTGTTACAATCAGCAACACTAAACACTAAATCCTACACACTAACCCTTTAATGACTGGGGTTTTTAAATTATTTTAGACTCAGCTTAACTGATTAAAACTGGCTGAGGACCTGAAAGCCTGTTATATACCAGTTTATACAAAAGTGGCACTTTCACTTTAAAGAGATGGTGCACAAAGTGTTCAGATTTTTTTACTTTCTTTATAGTAAGTAAAAGCAGCAATAGCATAATGTCAATATATAACATAATATATGCAACAATCCAGCATTCAAAGCTTTTTTATTAAGTAAAAATACACATATATCATCAAGTACAAAAGTAAAAGTACTTTTAATTTACTCCCCCCATGAAGGTTATATGATTATATGTTAAATAATTACACATTAAAAAGAGTGCGGTTACACTTGCAGCTTGAGATGGAGCTAAGTTTAACAACTTTACAGTGCTGGATCTATGTGCACCATATTTTAAAAACTGACCTTATGTTGTGTGTAAAAGTAGTGGGTTACAACTACACAGTATTTTTCTCTGAACTGTAGTGACGTAACGGTTTCAATCACTAGAAGATACTGACAACCTATCTATGGGTCATTAATACTAGGAGAATGTAGTCTTAAAAACTAAAAGAAAGAAATCGGACCTCTACCTGTTTAGTATTTATGCTTGAGTATGCCATTCATACTCTTTATTATTATTTCATAGCCTGTGTTATTTGCTTTGCCTCCTTGTTTTTAGGTTTTTAAGATATGAGTAACCTTACTCAGTCGATGAGTGGCCTTTCTCATCCGGGAAGACGGAGTCGTCTTCCGATTGGTCACTGAGGAGGTCGCACGGCAGGATCGAGGAGGAGTCAGCGATCTCCTGAACTGGAGCGATGCTTGGCCGGCGGCCCCCTGTTCCATTCACTGTAGGTGGGACCAGTTTACCACCTGAGGGGTCGGGTGGACTCGTGTTCTGAAGATCCATGGCGACGGTGCCTGTAAATTATCACACACATATAGAACTTCACAGTCAATCCAAATCCATCAACAACACCAGAGGTCAGATTTCTTTCTTTTGTCATTCCACATCCGTGTCTCACCCATGCTAGCAATGATGCTGTGCACAGGAAGCTGTGAGGGTCCGTCATAGATTCCCCCGACAGTGCGACCCTTCCTCTCCTCCTGGTTGAAGATGAAGGCCGAGTTCTCCTCCTTGGTGATGTTGATGTAGTAGCAGGTGTCTGAGGCAGCCATGATGTGACGTGGACCGGGGTTCAGCAGAATGCTCTTGTTGTCTTCCCTCTTTATACCAATCAGACAAACGCCGTACCTGCACGTCACATACTGGCTGTTAGAATATGTCTTATCGTTACATTTAAAGCCATAAAAACCAGGGACTTCATTGAGGCTTAAAGGAATTGGGGGAAACTACTCGCCTGGCTCTGTCCACAGCCTAAATCATTAATTAACATGCCTGGCAACCTAACATGGATGACAAGACTCATGGAATTTTAGAGGTGCTGCTCGGATGCCGACATTAAAGTGCCAAAAATCGCAGTTTCTCAAACAGCCACTTGAGGTTGGCTACAGAACAGGTTAATCTCCATAGGCACCCATATTCAAATGTCCAACTTCATAGCAGAAATAGACATGTTTGCAAAAAAACGGCTGTGGTTTCTATAGCTAATTTCTCTGTCCATGACAGCTGTACCGAGGGTGAATTTCTATATGATTCACCTCTTCATATATTATTAGGCTTAAAGTTATGCATAATGAACAGCATGGCCATTTTGATTGACTGGTAGGTTCCGTTACAGGTGGCTTGTTATAGCACCAAGGCTTCATTTAGTCCACCTCAGGTCCACCCACGATCCACATTTTTGCCCCGTTTTTAGATAATCCAGGAAGCGGCAGAGGCATGACTGCCAAGATGTCATCAACCAGAGCACGACTTTGAGCCTTACAATAGGCCTTCAGAAATCTACGGGTGCCGTCACACATCCATGTTTTATACTATCTATGCTTCGAACAAGGCAAAGCTAGCTGTTTTTTTCCCCTCCAAGTGAACCACCTGTTGGTTTTTATGTACGTCATACAAATATGATCACGACACTATCAATCTTCTCAGATAACTTCTTGGCTAATGTTTCTTTCACTGAGCTGATCTCTCACCAAGGATGTGAATAAGCACAACTTTTGCAGGGATGAGCTTAAAAATGGTTTTGTAGTCTGCAGCAAATCTTACATTAGGTTTGAGCAGGATACCTAAACAATTAGATCTTCTTTTGGCATTTATTTATCTGTACATGGAACAACCTTAAATGTTCTGGTACATCCTGTCAGCATCTGAGATGCTTTAGCTTACATGTCAACTCACTTCTTGTGAGCATGAAAGGAAGCGTATGTGAAGCTTTTGCCGTTATACTCTCCAAAGAACTTGCTGTCACACAGTCGGATGTGGTAGACCTCGTTGCCGGAGCAACATCCGTACATCCTCTGCCACTGCTCTGGAGACTGTTGTCCTTCTCTGCATTCAGTCGGGGAAAACACAGTCAAACATTTGATGGATTAATAAAACCTTATACCTTTTTACCAGACTGGTATACACGCAGTCTTTACAAACACGAATATAAAATCAGGATTAACATCATTTGTAAAAACTCTCCATCTTCTCTCTCCACATCCCACCAAACCCTCGGGGTCACGCTGGGTCTCCTGGGTTCTCTGGTGAAAGCAGACAGCTTGATCCATCTGTCAGTCAACCTGTCTCTAAAATGCCCTTTGTAATGACTTCCGGTAATTACAGTAATTGCTCACGCACTCTGACGGAGCTTAATGGACTACAAGAGATGCTCAGAACAATCCCAAGGTAGCAGTTTACATACTTGCTTCTTAATACCTAAATATTCATATATATTTAAATATTTATATAAGATGACTTAGAAATCATATTTCACACTCTACGGCTTCATTACTGTACGTAACTCGTTATAAAAGACACAACGAAATGCTCATCATTGTCAATTTGTCTTCAACTTATTTCCTGATGATCTTTCTTGATGAGCTTCGTGTCTCTAAAAAGACGCCCACACATGCAAATATACACATAAAATGTGTCTCTAAAAAGACGCCCACACATGCAAATATACACATAAAATGTACCTTTGCATAAACTTACTCCCTCATACACAGTCAGACGCTTAAACATCTTTGTGGTTATTGAGCGCGGTCTCATAGTCCGTACGCCCTTTGTCTAATAAAAACGCACAAAGCTTCACTTTGCAAAGAGCTGTCAGGAACGCAGTAAGTGCTACAGCCTATTGATTCCCCTCTGGTGCAGTTTTCTTCAACCATTGACAGCTTTTAAAAGTGATCCGTATGCATGCTGTGAAAAATCATTCGCCACCAGAGAGCTTTACAAAGAACACATCCTAAAAATCCATTTAGGTGCCGCCTGTTCTCTTATTTGGATTAATGCACTCTCTTTACTTCCTGCCGTTTTCCACAACGAACTAAAGACTTTTTTTGTCTTTGCTTCGGTTTATTCATCTCTCTGCGCCACTTGTGAAGAAATTTGAACTTTGAGAACACACCAAGGAGAAATCAAAAAAGCCCAAGGAGGCCTGTGGTTATGCAAGATGACTGACCGTCCGCGGGAGGTGTGCACTAGGAGCGTGACCAAAGTGGAGGTGGCTGGACACACACAGTTGAGAGCCAACATGGCGTACTTGAACTCCTCCTCACACACAACATGATCTGCAAAGGAACAAATGATCAGAGGGGTTGTCCAAGAAATACAAGTTATAATATCATGTGTTACAAAGAAAAATATGCTTATTAATACTTTCCCGCCCAGAGTTAGATGACCGTTCTTTGTTGAGTATGAAGTTGGCGAGGGCTGAGATCGATAAAGTTTATCTTCTGTCATCTTAAGCTGGACTAGCTCTCTCCAAAGTTCAATACATTCAATACACCTGCTGAGCATGCTAATTAACACATTATATCCTGTTTGTTTAATCCTTAGGAAAAATTAGAAGTTGTGTGCTTTAGCCTAACGATTTTTTTTGGTGACAGCGGCCTGCCAAAGTGATTTCCTGGAGTCTTCACTGGTTGCCTCGCAACAAGAAAGTCACTGTGCCCAGAGAAAGTTACAGCAACCAACTACCTGAAAAACCACAACTCGTTTTTAACATTTCTTCTTTTGAAATAAGATATATAAACAAGTAAAGCAGTGACTGACTTCCAGTTCTAGCCTCATATTTAATCCTGATTTTTGGGCCTTTGGCGGCAGTAGAACACGATATAAACACAACATATTGTCACCTTTCAAGCTCTTGCTATAATAAACTTATGAGCAGTTATGTATTTATACAAGCAAATATGGAGGTAACATTAACTTAACTCTGACAGGTCGTTAACAGCCGAAAATGACACTACAATAGTGATGAGAGTGATTCTGAAAAACCAAAACAAAATGCTGAAAGACACTGGACATCTAACTCCCGGGCCAAAAATCAAATAAACATTTAAATGATAGTTTAGAAACTCTCACCTGCAAATTTGACATGGAACTTATTTTCGGGTTTGAGTATCTGGACATAAAGAGGGCAATTTGGAGCAAAGTCCTTCACCGCCCAGGCTCTCAGGATGGTCTGATGGTCCTGAAAGTCGACACATCACTCTTGCATTTACATAAATAATCTCCTTTAATTAATTAGGAATTGTAAACAAATGAATCAGAGCTCATAATTGACATAAACAGTTACGGCAGGTAGTTCATACATTGTTGTTTTTCTTACCGCGGCCATGCGATCCACCTCGTTACGGCTGCTTAAAATGAAACAAGCCTCAGCGTCATCCATCCTGCAGCACCGAGACAAATTGACAAATAATAGAGCAAAGTCAAAATTCACGTAAAAGGAAAAAAATATATAAATAGAAAATCACAAACACACTGATCAAAGCCATCAGGTCAGAAGTGATAACATCCTTTGATTCATTGTGTAGCTTAACAGTACATATAGATAAACACACAAAGATTAACCTGAAATCCTCTGCACTGTACATGTGCTGTGAATGTGGAACTGTTTTTGCATATGATTAACACAGCCAGGAGAGTGCAGAATTGCAAAACAAGTGTGGGAGGATTTGAAACAGTGCCAGATGCTGGATGTAAGCTCGACACACACACACCCAGTCCTCTACTTCTAATTGCTCTATCAGAACCCTGCCAAATGTATACAGTGAAGTTATATAACAATGTCATCAAAGTAATAACTTCGTGTTTGGTAGGAGATTTTACTTATGTTATCTTACAACTGTTGCACAGATTATGTCTTTTTTATGTGATGCTTGTGGAGAGAGAGAGATATTCTGACTTTAAGTTCCCCCTGTGAGTCATGCAAGGTTTTTTGATGACAATGCCAGAGCGCCTACAGAATCCTACACAGTCACATACAATATATATCTAACTGTTTTCACAAGGTTTGTACCACTGACTGACTGACCTGTATGTATAAAAATGCCCTTTAACCATGACTGTATCACTGTTGCATGTGTCATAATTTTGGGTTTCTTTAGTGTTTACTATTTTATTGTGCAATTTTCCCCTCTCTTTGTGTCTGTAACTTTACTTACTTCAGTTTTAATAATCTCTTCCAGCCCGATTAGTTTCATCTGTGTCTTGTTGTCTTGACTTAGTCTCTGTGTTCCTCTGTATCAATGTCAGTCAGTCTTGTTGCCGTATTTTGTGCTTCTTCCCATGTTCCTGCTCCCTTTGTGTTGCCTGCCTGCTCCTTAAATCATTAAAGTCTTCTTTTGTTCACTCGACCTTCATATCTGCATTTGGGTTCACTTTTTAGAACTAAACCATGACGGCATGTATGTGATTAAGGCTATGAAAATAAACCAGACTTGACATGTAGGTTTTTCAGTCCTTTTCATTCACTTTCCTGGTGTAAAAATTGCCTGAATAACCTGAGACAGATTATGTTTGCTTTCCCAAAGCACTTTTGTGACACTTGTCACATTCACTCATTCACACACACTCATGCACTGATGGCCGAGGCTGCCAAGCAAGGTGCCAACTGCTCATAGATCCGACCGTGGCATTTCTCAAACCCAGATGGCGAGCGGTACTCCTTCTCCCCACTTCACTACAGCTTCTTTCATATCGATTTCTTCCAGTTACACTTCCTCCTCTATTACTTCCCTGCTCCTCTGGACTCTTTGTAATCTCTTACCATGCTGCGAGCTCAATAGACATTTCCCTGCCAGGCCATTTACTGTCATGCTCCCCTTGTGGCGCTTTAACACCACAATACTAGCAGACATTGATGTCAAGAATGATCAAATTGATCTATAAATACCAGTTCCTCCTTTGGAGGCCATAAAATTTTATTTCATATGTTCCATTCATCCTTCCAGTACTGTTTATAGTAGCTATTAAACCATTGGCCATCTTTTTAAGGATTTTATCTGAATATTACAGGCATTACTAGATGTGGAACTTAACAGAAAATCTCATTATATGCAGATGACATCCTTTTCTACATTTCATATTCCCCACAAAGTTCATGCCCTATGTTCTGAATATCCAGCAAGAGTGAACTTCTACGAGTCTTGAGCTTTCCCACTCATACATACTTACATTCAAGATCTCTTTTCAAGAGATTACATCATTTGCGTCCGTTTTTAAGATATTTTTTAAGAATTCTTATTTTTTTTGTCAGGTATTTCTTCTGAAAAGTTACAGTTTATCTGGGACAAAACATCTCCTAGACTAACTCGAAACCAAAAACTCATCAAGGTCTGGCAATGTCTGATGTTCAGCTAAAGTACTTGGCAGCAAATTTTTTTGCTCCAAGGTTAAAAAATGATCTTGCCCAGATCTGGTTTACTTGGTGTAGACATTGTTGGATTCAATGCAAAATAGTACACATGGTGCAATGCGGTTCTGGTTCTGTCCTTCCATAACTCTACAGTCAAAGCTTGCTTTTGAAACACTTGAGATGGTAACATTCCCAATTCATCATCACTGTTCTCTTTAGGGTCCTCCCTGACTTCTACAGTTCTACCCAGATACAAATTAGATCTTATTGGTTTCCTGACCTTTATTGCAAGACGTGATATCACCTTATTGAAGGAAATCTGATCCCCACTCTAACACTCTCTGGATTCAGGATGTATTATATCTTATGAGGTTAGCAAAGAAGTATTATCTGAGAGGAACAGTTGTTAAATTTGATCACGTATCACTTTAATTGAACTATACAATAAGTAAAATGTACTTAGAAGACATGACCTCATATCAGTTTTGTGGTCATCCAGTAGATACTGAGATATATTTGACTGGATGAGTGTAACCTTTGCCTTAGTGGTGGGCTTCATCCTCTGGGGATCATAAATGTCTCTACAAATTTCGTTAATCCAACAGTTGTTGAGATATTTTAGCCTGGACCAAAGTGGTGGACTGCGACAGACCTACCCTGATACCCCTTGGAGACATGATGATGAGTTTTACTCATAGTACCCCTGTTAAGATAATCACTTTGATGTTTACATACCATAATGCTACTGCAAAAAAGTTGTCCCACTCTGAGCCGAGACGTTTTAGGATCTGTCACTTACTTTGCTCTTAGCAGGTCCTGGTCTTTGAGAACAGATCCTTGCAGATAGATCACCCTTTGAGACCACAGAGGGATCTGCAGCACTCTGCGCACCTGGAGGTCCATTTCACTTGGGCACAGGATCACCACATAGTAGTCCTTTAAGATTACACAAGAACCACTTGAGTGTCTCGGTTACTACCTTACCTGAATCACAAGATGTATTTTCCCTTTAAATATAATTAGAAACACACCATGCAAACAATGTTTATATTGCGTTGTTTGGTACCTGCAGTCTTGGATGGGCGTAGAATTCATTGAGAAAATCCATGAGCAGGTCTATCTTTAGTGCGCTGACACAAAGCACCACATGTTTCTCCGTCTGCGCTCTGTGGCGGCTGTAATTCCCTCCAGACTTCTGTCTCTCCATCCACAGGTACATCAGCTCCTCAAACTGGCACACAACAACACAAGCTGAGTGAAACTTAGACTCACGGAGGAACATTCAGAAGATTATTTTCAACACCGTCCTACCTGCAGAGGCAGCACCACCAAAGCCACACAGATCATGATGACCACCAGAAGCTGAGAGGGCCATATGCGGGGAGTGACGTCTCCGAAGCCAACGGTGGAGAAGGTGACGATGCAGAAGTAGAAGGAATTGAAGAGGGAGAGGTTTTTCCCTGCTCGCTCCAGGTGCTGGATTCCACATGTGCTGTGTAGAACAGGTCAGGTATGACTACCAAATGGTTTATGTATTCCCTTTATTTTAATTTATGGGTCACTTCAATGAATCAATTTGAAAGAGGTTCTGAAACTTTTATATTAGTTTAATTTAATTTAATTTCCACTCTGTGATTTATTTTAAAATTGGAAAATTGTCTGTTTGCCTGAAGAAAAATCTTTCATGTTCAACAGACCTGAAGCGAATCAACCAGAAAGGTCAGGTTGGCTTGCTGCATGAATTAATTGGGACCAATCATGCTCTATTTTCTTTTTGATTGCTAAATTACATGATTCTTTAGCTGAAGGAAACTTCCTAGGAAATTATCAGGAATTTATGGACCAACACTTTATATTTTCCTTGCAACATTTGCTCATTTGGCCTATACACACTATCATAGATGTTTATACCATCATAGACATGTCTCCAGTGTAATGTAATATAATTCAAGACTTCCTCAGGCCTGTCTGACCTTACTGCACACTTGTCTGCAATCAGCTCGTCACCGCTCCTCACACCTGGCTCTCATCACCTTGTCACCTCTGCAATATTTCAACCCTGTCTCTGCTCACAACCAGTGCCAAATCATTGCCTCAGCTTAAGTAGTGTAGTGGTCCAGCTCTGTCTTGTGGCTAGTGTACTCCAGTTTTTATGATTTATTGTTCGTGTTTACTAGTAGCCCGTTGCTAATTATGGATTCCTGCATGCTTCCAGATCATCCCTCATCTCATGCCTGCCTTTCTGCTAATCCCGGAGAGAACCCCAGCCTACCCACACTGATCACTCTTGTCTGTCCAGCTTGGCCTTGCACTGCCATCCACCACTGCCCATTGCTCTCCTATCCTGCCTGCCAACATCTCCTCGCCAACTCTGCACCTCCGTTCCCTGTTACCCTAGAATAAATGTTCATAACTTCACGTCATCTCTGTCTATGTTCTGCATTTGGGTCCCGTATGCAACGACACTAAGAAACTAAACTTCTTTGACTCAGAGAGGTTGATATGGATAAAACATTAGACGCCTTGATTTAATACAAGACAATACACCAGTGCAGAGTTGAACTGAATAATGAAATAATCGTGTAATTGAAGAAGCTGCCTCACCCAGTGAAGACCAGACAGAGCAGGGTGCAGATGAGGATGAGGACCTGGTTGAACATGGCTGAGTTGGTCCTCTGGATTGCTCTGTGGACATCGTTCTACCCAAAAACAACAGCATAAACTCAAATCTACTCATCAACTTGCATCTATCAAATGTTTTCTCTGATCATCTCTGTCAGAGATCACGCACCATTAGTTTAGCTATTCATTGCAGATGTAGATGGCATTATGGTTATTCTGTTAGATGCCTCCTGCTGCAGCAATACAGATAAACAGACTGAAACATAGAACATTCATGATAAAACACAGGCTTGTAAATGATCTCGCAGTGGAAGCCCTCAGGGTGCACACAATCAGAGCAGAACCAAAACTAAAAACTAGAGGATATGTTGGAGCAGCCGCAGTACAAATGACATGAACGTGAAGACCTGTATAGTGCATAGTGTCGAGATGTCGCTCGGAGCGTCTCGTCTTAACAAAGTAATTCAAATGTTGAGTGAAAACAAGTCATTAAGCAAAACAATTAAGTTAATTGACTCACGATCATGTTCTCCAAAGCACACTTGGCCAGCCAGCAGTTCAGAAACACAGGAATGAAGATGTTCCTTATCGAAGGCCAGAAGATCTGAAAAAAAAGTGAGACATTTAAACTCACTGATGGATAACATATCAATGTTAATGCATCATTGTAAATGCATTGGTGTGCATGTAAATGCATGTCGCTTAGTCTGACTTACGATACTTCTTAAGGCTGTTATAAGGCCAACAATGTACAAATATAAAAACAAGACTAATGTCCTTCCAATGGCAGTAATCTAAAAACCCATATTTGCAATGGCATGTGCTTGCGCCCCAAAGTTCAACCAGGTTGGACTTTTGGTTTGGACTGGGAATGATTGGAATGTCACATAGTTTCGCAGGTATTTAAATAAACAGAGTATTTCAATAAAAGCTTTACCGTAATGATGAAGGGAACTGTGTTGATCATCTCCAGAAGAAAAGAAACCTGGAATATCTGCTCCCAAATGTTCCCCTAAAATAAAAATAAAACATGCACAGACTTTTTAACAGTTCTACCTGTAAGCACACAATAGACAGTGAGCTGAGTCACTGCGCAGATACATTCCTTAATTGTAGTCTGTCGCTTTCCGCGGCCACTTAATCCTTCACCTCAACCAGATCCTGTAATTACCGTCTATCCTTAATGTAGCCGTGACAAATGACTTGGGCTAATTACGCCACTTATGCACTGTCAATCTCACAGTCTGTAAGTGACTAATTGTACAGATTGTATTCTGTAATCATATGGATGTGCTTGAAGTCTGTGTGTATTCGTTTTTTGTGAGTGTGTGTCTTACCTTGTAGCTCAGATACATCAGCAGCATAGTCTCCAGGAAACTAATGATGGCTACAATCACCTGCGCAAACCAAAACAGGAAATGATGAAGACAAAGTCAACTCGGCGTTTTCATATTCATTTTGAACACTGGTTTTCCAAAGTAGGGGGTTTCCCAAGAGGCCTTCTAAGGGGGCGTTCTTGATTTCAAGGAGAGTAAGAAAACTTAGAAAAACTAGATGATTATTTTAGATTAAAGGCTTCATTCTCTGCTAAACAGCCTCATCATGTTTTAGAAAAATATGCAATTAAAAGAACCAGAATGGCATCAGGAACGAGTGAACAAAGGATTTAGGAAAAGAACTATATTAACTATGAATGATTGTTAATAAAATACATAACACAGCCAGATAATTGTATAAAAAGATGCTAAAACCATCAGGAAAACTAACCTCTGAATATTCAGAGGGAATAATCGGCTCTAAATTCACAAACTTCCTGCAGTTCTTGTGATCAATATTTGGGTTAACTGTTTAGTTTATGAGTTGTTTTATACTGTCATATTATATGCAATGAATAAAATATGATTTTATCCATAAAATATGTCACTTAGTCAGGGATCGTCAGTGATAGAAAAGGCGTCCCTCAAGGCAGAAGGTTGGGAACCATTTGCTTTAGATCGTAAAGCATCTCTGGTTTAGATTAAGTGAGCAAATATTTGATCACCCCAGTTCTTATACTTCAGTTTCACTGATTTTAAATCAAATATTATTTTTCTCTGTTCATATATATATTTAGTTGTGACTCACTTGAATGGCCCAAACAGGAACCTTTCTATCCACCCAGAAGATCAACTCCCTGTGAAACAGAGCGTACAGCAGCAACTGATTTATTTACAATGAACAATAAATATTCATTTCATCATATGGGTATTAACAGAGTAATGTCCATTTAACAGTGCCCAACATTGACCTCAACATAAAAACGCTGCTCTCATGCCAGGTCATTAAGGAAATGCAGGAAATGAGTTGAAAGAGCGCTCATAGGATATCGCTCTTACGAGAGGCGACATAATAACTTTGTACTAATTTGATCGTATAAACAGGTATCACACCTTCTGTTGCTTACCAGTTAATTTCTCTGTCCTGCACTGATCCGTTCCACTGACAGTCGACACTGCAGAACAGACATGACGGTGACGAAAAGAGAACAAAAGATACAGGATGAGAGGTTAATAATGTCTTTAAAATCTTCATGCTCACTAGTCTGCAATTGTTTTTTTAGATTTAAGACAGGTGAATACAAAAATTGTCTTCTTAAAAAAACAAATACTTATTATTGGTCCAGCCAAAAACATACATTTAAAAATGTTTGGTTCCTGGAAGGTTATATAATTTCAATGAAAACACCTTCATTCATTTAACATAACGCACTTTAATCTCTACTTCTTATTGTTTATCTATATATCCTTTTCTTAATATCTATCATTTGTACTATAGTTTTATTTTTAGTAGCAGTTGTTGTTCTGTTGATTCGTATGTAGAGCAGTATGCAGTATTTCCATTTCATGCTACATTAGATCTCCGCATGCCAGAGGGAACTCTTGCACTATTTCCTTCACTATAATTATCTTACAGCTTTAGTTACTATACAGATTCATATTTCTGCAGAAAAAGCATGTGGAAATATACAAATACAGCTCAAACAATCATTCAGTTAACAGAAAATTCATTTGCAACCAGTTTGATATTGATCAAAATCATTTTTTTCATGCAAAAACACATTGCGGTTCCAGCTTCTCAAACGTGAGCATTTTCCCTTTTTAATTATTGTAATAATCAGTTTAATCATTTTGAGTTTTGTACTTTTGGTTGGACAAAACATGCATTTCAATGTGTCATTCAAACTATATTCTAATTATATTTCTCACCATTTCTTTTACAAACCAGACAACACAAGATCAGAACAGTAAAGTCCTGCTTTATAAATAATATATGAAAATATAGCAGTCACAAGGGCCAGTTTTTGTCCATTCAGTACTTTTACTATTAATATAAGTACAGTTTTAATTTGAGTACTTTTCTAGATTTGTCCAATGCTGGTGTTGAGACACTTCCATGTGATAATGTTGACACAACTCTCTCCGTGTGAACAAACCATTTGTTGTTGCCACTGGGAATGTTTTGCTGTCCCGTGCCGTGATTGGCGCTGGCGCCCTGATTCTCTGTTGCCACTCGGATGATGTAAAGCAGACAGGTGAGCAGCTTCAAGGAGAAGTTGAACACACGAATCCTCAGACCTGAAGACGAAGAAGGGAAAAAGTGTGCTCATACATGAGTGCAGCAGCACAGTGGTAACTCTCTTCAAAGCTTCTTTTTAATATGCATCAGGGTCTCATTAGGCATGAATTTGTGGCTATTGGCTTTTATTGTGTTGTCCTTTTAATGGACCCTTTCATTTAGGCAACTTTTAGTTTAAGGACGTGAGTAGATGCATCATCCACTTACTTGATCTTTGGTTTTTGATGAAGAACAGTTTCAGACGCTCCTTGAAGGTGTTTTCATTCACATAAAACTCGACCTGGACCCTGACAGGAAAGAAAAGGAAGAGGACGCAGATTGTTTTTAAAGGCAGTTTTTTTTTAAAGTATGAAATTTTATGCATCGTGTCTGTTGTTCTAATCATCTGCCGAGGGGGGGTTTGGTAATTATGTCTCTGATTTTGTTTCCAGTTGCAAAACAGGATTACTGTAGGAGATGCAGGAGGACAGAGTATGGAGGATTATTAAAATAATGATACCTGATTGTTATTTCAGGATAATCAGACAATAAATGAAAAAAAAAGGAAATATGTATATCAAAGAAATAGAATAATTCACAATGAAACAGCAGATTTTCTCTGCTTTCAGAACAACCCTCTCATTTACATACAGCCTGAAAAGGCAAATTATAAGTGTTCAGTGATAAAAGGAAAGGGGCAATTTAAGCTTTTCTGTTTTTAGTTAAAAATATTACTTCTCTTTTTTTAATTTGCTGCTTCACAATATGAATGAATCACTTCAGTATCCAATGTCTTTTTTTCCTCTTTTCTTTTTAAACATTTAATACTGGTCTTATTATCATAAGCACTCAAATATATACAGTATATAATAGTTTATTTGCTTCTACTTTCCCCTTTTTGAATTTATCGTTATCCTCCATATTACAAATGAAGTTTATTTATGTTTAAAAAGTCGGATCTTCCTAAAGGCTTTATACCTGACAAGGGTGATCACTACCCCTATAGTGGCCACATGTTGGGGCATAAGACGCAGCAAAAATGCCCCTATAGGTAATAAAAATGTGAGAATAATGGGTGCCCTTAAAGGTCCAGTGTGTAGGATTTAGTGGCACCTAGTGTTGAAGTTGCAGGCTGGAACCAAACAAATACTCTCCTATGCCAAGAAAAACTCTGGCTCTCACTGTAGCTATAAAAGACACAAATGACACAATGATTCTTATATTCAGGTCATTATACACAAATGGAAACACACTAAAGCCACTACGTACCTCTAGATATTTAGTAAACAATTGTAATCTCATGCAGGGTTTGAAACTGCTTTGGTATGAATGCATCCTGACTTTCAGTGTGCTGGTACCTCTCCACCTGCAGCCAGTGCCCCTCAGACTGTCCGTAACTTTCTTGTTGATAAAAAGAAATTCTCCCCTTGCAATGTGAATGAACAATAGTACATTCTTGCTGTAATACGGAGCACAGAAGGAGTGGAGTCAGTCTGAGAGAATAAACACAACTCGTGCAGCAGGTAGCTTGGCAACACAGAAAATCTTGACACTATTAATGTACGATCTTCACTGTGCTCCCTTCAGAAGACGAAGCGAAAAAAGGGAAAAGACAGAGCGCAGACATAAGAGATTCGAAGAATTTGAGGATAGTTGAAGCCTGTGCGGCTGCTGCTGCTGCTGCTTTTGCATTAATCCCAGATTTTGCCTTGTGGCTGGGTTGTTGGATACACCAACACCCCTTCGGGATGCACTGCAAGAGCTATGTCGTGTCTGTGCAATGATAAAACAACTCAGAGGAGAAACAATGGAAAAGAAATGGGATGAGATACGAAAACAGCTGTCACATCTGGCCAGCAGCAGGGCAGAGATGGGCTCTGGAGGCAAAGACACTTCAACCCGAGAGCTTGCTGTCACACATGAGGGTCCTACAGATTGCTCTCTGTCTGTCTCTGTTTCACCCCTACACCCACCCACACACACACACACACACACTCACTATAATGGTGCAAGTAATGACCCATAATCAGCTCCCGTTGAGCACACAATTACTAGCTGAAGTGGTCTGACATTAGTCATACTGCAGTGTCACGTCGGAGTTTCAGGCAATAAGACGTGCAGCTCAGGGAGTAATCAGATCTCTTAAAACGACTAATTGCGGCTGAGCAAGTTCTGGAGTACAATGAGCTCTGAAACAGTCTGACTTTGATCAGAGCAGTTCACCCTGAGGTGCTCATCAGCAACAGGAGGAAAATACATGCACCATCTCAAACAGAGATGAAACAATTAGTCGATTGTTCAAAAAGCCAAACAGGAAAATTAATCGATTAATAATTGATGTGCTTTGTCAAGAAATAATGACACAACATGACGAGTTTGAGAGGATTGGCTTTCTTTGTCTTTTGTGACAGAAATATATCAAATATGATGCAACTATACAGGAGCGCCTCGATTCACTGATTAGTCAATTGTCTTAAAGTCATTTCTTAAGCAAAAATTATTTTAAAAATCTGAATATTTTTCCTGATTTTATTTGCGTAAACGGAATATCTTTTGGTTTTTGGACAGTTTTCACTATTTTCTTACAATTTATAGATGAAACTCATAATCATTTTTAAATTGGCAGATTAATTGATAGCAAATGATAAATAATCCTTAGCTGCAGCACTAATACAAACACTTTATATAAGAGCTAAAACAATTAGCTGACAGACAGAAAAGTTATTGGCGACTTTTCAAAATTGATTCCACTGGTTATGGGTCTAAAATCGGAATATGTTTCTGTTTTTCTTTGTGTAAATTAAATATCTTTTGGTTTAAGTGTGTGTTAGTCAGACAAAATAAGCGATCAGTTTTAAGAAATAGTGATCAGCATTTTTCACCATTCTCTGACATTCTATAAACAGTAGTAAAACTGACAGCTTAACTGACAATAAGTCATAAATCAATCATTAGCTGCAGCCCTGATATCAAACAGTTTACATTAGATCTGAAACATTGAAGTAATTTCTAAACAAAATGTAGCAGAAATCCACTGGTTATGATTCTAAACTAAAATGTTTCTGGTTTTCTTCGTGTACACTGAATATATTTTGGTGATTGACTGTCAAAAAAAAAAAAGAAAACTGCCAGTAAAACTGACAAATGATAATTAAATGATAAATAAATTATTAGTTGCAGCCCTGGTATCAAAAGCTGAAACAATTAGTTCTTGGCAACTATGTCAAGTCATTTCTGAAGCAAAACGCACCAAATAAAAAAAAAATAAAAAATCACTGGTTGTGGTTTCAGATTTTGAAATTTCATTGACTTCGCATTTCTCATCATTCTCTGACAAGATAAAACAATAATTAATCGATAGTCGCAGCAACAGCTGCGTCCATGAATAAAAATTAATAACTGACTCTCAGGTTGTTATGGATTCATATTAACATTTCTGTCCATCTCAGCAGTTTTTTTTGGGCGCGCATATCAAACTGTGCAGAGTCTCCATCATTCACCTGCAAACATGTTGCATAACCGCAACAACTGCACGGTGAAAAAAAAAACTACAACGCAGTGCATCCATCTCCCCTCCTCTGACATGCACAGAACATTACAGTGTGGCCTCCCCCCCCCCTACCTCTGCCCGGCATCACTACCAAAAGGGTCCGACCTCCAAGTGTCCACGGACGAATTGACCCACGTTGGGATGATGATCTTCGGATCCATTGACACCTGTAGCTGCGTGCGTCGTGCAGTCAAGTCTTTAAAAAAAGAAAAAGAAAATTCCTACAGTTGACCAGCGCGCCTCCCCGCAGCTCTAAAACAACACAGCACTAACTGTGTTTGTCGGGAAATGAATAATTATTATTTATTTTAGCTTTGAGGGGAGAAAAAACACCAAAAACAGCCTGTTACATAAATAATCTATTAAAAAAAAAAAAAAGAAGAACCAAAGACAAATCAGTGTTTGATTAGTCATTTATTTTGAAGGATGAAGTGCTTATTGGAATATTTTTAGAAATGTATATAATCTCTCTCTCTCTCTTTCTCTTGTGTGCAGGCCTGTTGCCACAGCAACGTTGCTATGACTGGAATAACCCTAACTGATGCTGTTGCAGCATGTTCCTCAACACGGCAGCTCATGACAAACCTGCAAACACTTGCTGTGACACACGCGGGGATGATTGATTGATTTAAACATCAATATTTGCAGGTGGCATCAACGGCTTGCAAGCATCTCAAAGACTTTAGAAACCCAAAGGAATGCGTGCACTGACTCATTTTCTGTTTCCCAGTCAAGAGAAAGCAACATGAGGCGAGAGAGGGGAAGAGAGAGGAGATGAGAGGAGAGGAGGGGAGGGTGGTCTCTCTCTCCACTCTGCTGATGTGAAGGTTTTCTGCATCGTAAGTGGCAGATGACAGCAACGTCAACAAAAAGATGAATGCAGACGAAGAAAATCAAGAACAATGTAGGAGGCTCAGCTCTCTCTGTCTGTCTCTCTGTCTGTCTCGCTCTTCAGTGAACCTCCCACCTTTTTGTCTTCTCTTAATTTGAAGAGTCTGAAGTAGTAATTTATAGATGACCTCCCCTCGTGAGTCAGTGCTTTTGAAAATACCACAAGAGGCCACTCCACTTGAACCCCCCTCTTTTCGCCCACGCCGCCACTGCCGACAGCCACTCACTGCGGGCTTTTTCAAGTTGCACAAGAAGACCCTCGCAGCACAAGTTCTGCCTGTTTGAGTTTGTGACATTTCCTCTAATGCGTTTTTCAGATTTATATATATCGCTAAGTTTAGCTCAGAGAAAGACATCACTTAGGTGGGACTAATGATGACATTTAAAATGTAGGGGAACAGAACAGATTGAACAGATGAAAGGAGAACAAATGAGAGAGGTGGACCCGAGGGAACGACTACAGCCAGCACGAATAAGGCTGATAGTTTGACGATGTTGCGTGCGGTTTGGTGTGTCACTCGCCTTTTTGCAAAGGCAACCTTTTGAGTGATGGATGATCCCTGAGCAGATGTGACCGGTGACATTTGCTGAAACACAAGCCTGACGTCCGACCACTGAGAATTTAACCTGTGGCATCGCTCACCTCCAACAACACTATCTACCGGGAACAGAAGGCGGGTTCATTTGCATGGAAAGAAGAGGAGAAAAAAAAGATAACTGTTTGAATAAGAGCAGAAAATGTAAGACAGCTTCATGGAAGAGAGGAGAGTGGTTGTCGCAAGGACAGCCGGGGAAAGGTCACGTCGACTGAAAGCATCGGCAGAGCTTGTTTGTTTTTCCTCGTCAAACAGATTTGTGAGATATTACAAACAGCAGCGCGGTCTCAAAGGTTTGCTGCGGCTGTAATCACATCTAAAATTACATTTCATCAGCACTCTGCTGAGGTCCGTCTGCAAGAACACTGCCGTGTACATACATACACAAATATATGTTTATACTGAATGTATGCTGAATACATATCTGAAGGAAAGGCAAGTAACAGGAGGAGGAGGAGAATAAAAGAAGGAGGATGAGGAGAACTTTATTGATCCCTCAGTGGGGAAATTCTTGGAGATTAAGTAGATATATCGGAGTGATGGGCAGCCACGTAGCAGCACATACTCTGGGTGCAATTAAAAGTTCAGTGCCTTGCTCAAGGGCACCTTAGCAGTTCTACAGGAGGCAAACGGGCACAACACCAGCTGGCAGTCCATACTGAACTTGATCCTGCCACCCTCTGGTGTCCCTATGAGCTGTTCTAGACGTCTGAACTAAGCACCGCAACAAAGAGGGACACAGTTATATTTTGTCTCTTTGTTTTTTAGGCTTTAGAAGTAAACACTTGCTGTAGTAACAAACAAACGAATGATCTGAAAACAGAAGCCTGCCACCGATCTGAGCTCAGATGCTGCAGCAGAGCACAGAGCTGAAGGTAAAAGGAGGAGGACGTGTAGATGAGGATGAAGATAGATGATGGAGGCATCTCATTTTGAATTCTCATTGTGAATTAGGTCAATGCATCACACACACATTTAGCCTACTTCTTCTCAGTGTCGTCTCAAGTGATTCAGAAAGTTCTGCACTCTCAGCACCACGGACAGCACCACAAACTCTGCCACGTTTCCTCTGACAAAATCCCAAACTCAAACGCCCCTCAGACAAACCGACAGCGTTTAGAGAACACTTCAAACCGCGCTCGTGTGTGGTGTCGTGTACGCTAAGACTGCAAGGTAAACACTCCACGCACAATGACTCTGATGTAACTTTTAAAACACCGGCACAAACGTGGGTCGAGTGGGGTTTGAATGGCAATTAGGAGTATTTGTCAGCTGGAAGTCTGGCAATCAGCACTTTTGAAAGGTGAAAGCAACATGAGATGATTAACGGAGCTCTAATGAGGCCAAATAACTGCACACAAAATATAAATGTTTTTTTTCTTTTTTTCATATAAAAGAGGAACTAGTCTGAAAAATCAACTGCAACTTCAGCAGGAAATCCAGCAGGATGATTCTAGATTGACAAAAACACAATCAAGAGGTTTGTTATTGATTAATCTGCCAGTTCTTTACCTCGATTATTTTTTTGGGCCTATACATGTCAGAAAATAGTGGAAGTCAATCATAATGTCCAAGATCCTGAGGTGATGTCTATAAATATCTTGATTAACCACAAATTTTCAAATAGTATAAGTAGCATAAGGTCATCAGACAGAGGTTATTGTTCATGTATAGGGGTTACACAGGGTCAAGTATATGTCTGAAGGTCACCGTAGGGACAGTGAGATACAGCTGTATATTTGTGTTTATTAAGTATGGTATCCAGAGGATAGGGTTGTTCCTTTTTTTAGATTAATGTCCATTCAGGGACAGAGAATAGTTTGTCCTGAGGACAGCTTGTGCAGACTGTTCAGATTCTTCTTGGACAAGCTTCAATAAAACTTTCACCATAAAACATCTTGGACTCCTGTGCGCTTTCTCTCCACTGACTGAACTGACTATTAATGAACAGTACTCTCGACAACGGGGACTGTATCTGACAAAAAAGTCCACATCACTAACTAATTATTTCAGCTTTAAAAAGGTTCGATATGTAACTATCAGGAAACCATCGTTAATGATGACAGTAAACTGCATTCCACAGTTTGGCTAGTTGGCCCCTGTCTTGCATCGCTCTTGTTAGTCAGACCTTTGTGCCAGCACATAAGTTATCCAATCCGAAAAGAGAAAGGCAGCCAAACTGGCTCCCAGGAGTCTTGATGAATTTCTGGCAATCCACTGAGTAATCAAGAAAGCCAGCTAAAACCACAAAATCGCAATATACTTCACATGCTTTGCATTAATGTTAGCTCTAACACTGTGTTGTGACTGTGTTGTCATGGGGCCTGTTGTCTGTAGATGTTAGTGCACACCATTAACAAGCCACAGTGCATGTATGGGGGGTGCAGGTAACCTGCAAACAGCAAGCCAGCCAATTTAACAGCTGGATGGGCCCCTGGAATCCAGATGAATTAGTTGATGTAATCCACTCCTGACAGTATTTTGCCAGCAGTTTGTCCATGTAAGCAACTAAGATAACAGCCAAGGAAAACCAATGTGGTGTAGACCTACAGCCTGTTCACAGATTGACAATAAAAGGTGATTAATACATAAAATAAAGCATAAAACGCTTCAGAATCTTTCATATGACACCTTTAAATGATTAAATACACAACAAATTAAATACAACATACAAATCTAGTATGTTGCTCAAAGTTTTCTTTCACTTTTCACCAATATCACCGATAAACAAACAATCAAAACCTGCTTTCTGCTCCTATGTCCTCCTTTTCTCCTCATGTCCATGCTGCTGCCTACCTGTCATCATTCTGGAAGCTCTGGTCCCCGAGCAACAGGTCTCTGAAGCGGAAGCGGGGCGGCAGCGGAGGCACCTCGCTCTCCTGCTGCTCCATCTTAAGAGTGGAGATGTCTAGGATAACCCCGCTGCTGCTGATGTTGGTCGGGAGTGGCGCTGGAGAGGAGCTAGGAGGAGGGAGACGTAAGAAGAGTAAAGAAGCAAGAAGGGAAACGAAGGGAGAAAAGGAGCAGAGGTCCAAAAGGAAGGCGAAAGGAACTGGAAGGTTGTTGAAAACAAACAAGGAGACGAGGAGAGGAGAGGAAGCAAGCAAAGGAAACAAGGGATGGGAAACTGCAGGTGGTAGATTGATAGAGAAAAGCAGGATGTTACCTTTGGGCCATGATAGAGAAGATGAAGATGAACTGATGCTGATCACACGAAGCAATGAGATGAATTAGAAACCAAAGATTCGAGTATGTTATTGGATATTTTTGAGGGATTAGACTTACTGGAAGTTTTTGCACATTAACTCCCTCCCTAAAACATCATCCTTCCATTAAATATTACTCATCGCAGGGTAAGAGACGTGCTTTTCAAACACACAAAGATGTGCATCAAATGAAAGTGTGGTGAAAAGTGGTGTGATGTGATATCCTCCTGATCGAATACTGCTTTTTAGTCTCTTCCTAACAAATCTCAGAACAATCTGCAGCGAGGGAGGAGAGCAAGAAAAATCTGTCTTCCCTCCATCTCTCTGCCTGCCTGTCCTCTCCATCGCCGCGTCTGTCCGTTCGCTATTAAGCTTTTCAAACTCATTGAATAATAGATGAAGGGTATATTTCCCATGTGGGTTCTATGAAATCCATCCATCCAAATACACAAAAGCCGACGACAGAGAAGCACCGCAGAACAAAACATGTTGAGTGAGAAGTTTTCTGGTTAGATTGTTGAGCTCATGTATCAACACATTTCTATTTCTTCTTCTTCTTCTGGGACTTTAAATTTTTTTTAACTCACGGATGCAACATATTCTAAGATTATTGAACATGTTTAAGATTAGTTGTAGTAATGCAAACATATGTACAGTCAAGTGGATTATTTCCAGAGAGAAAACCAATGAACAGCTGAACACACAATGGACAGTGGTGACAGGTGGACAGTGCATGGATGGAAAACACACAGCAGCACATCTCACTCCAAAATAATCCCTGATTCATAAATATATTTGCCACTTGCCAACAGTTTGTATCCAACATCTCAACTATATATGTACATATGACACCTTTTTAAAGTTTGACCCCCCTTACTCACACACCTGCTGCCGGGCTTGTGCCTCTCTTACCGTGGCTTGTGGTCGTTCACGGTCCCATCGTCGTGCACAAACGTCTGATTCACGTAACATTCACTGCACATTTTGGCCGGAGATCCGGCGCTGCCGTCGGATTGGAGAGCTGCGGTGGTCGGCGTTGAGTCCCCCTTGACACAGTCGTCTTCCTGGGTTAATTGCATCGGAGGGTGATCTGCCCCAAAAAGACACCCGGAGAGAAAGATGCGCTCCTCCCTGTGTGGATGGACCACCTCACCTATTCAGGTGCATTTTGGAAAGAGATAAGAAGCTGCCAGAAAAAAAAGAAGAAGTAAAAACTGGCGAATGAACTCTTGAAATAGACAAACTGAGAGATGCAAAAGAAAAATAAAAAGAAAAACAGCAGCCTGGTGTGAGGAGGGGAAATCTTGTGTGAGATGCAGAGGACAGACAGGTCTGCAGCAGTGAACATACCGCTGATGACAGCTTTCCTTTGCTGAGGTATTGGTACACCTAATGACATAACTGTTGAATTATCACCCAACTCTTGTTGACAGGAGAGAGATTAGCACCATCTGCTGGAGGCTCGGGGTACCTTCACTTCTCTACAGTGAAAATATGGGAACATGAAGAAAAACCATGCAACCATAAACAGAGAGTCACACATCTCATCTGCAACTCCAGATTTCTGACATCCATATTTCTAAAATATGTGTTTTTATTTATAAGATACATTCTTTGAAGCAAATTCAGAGGTCTCATCAATCTTTAGATCTTCATCCTCCTGGATTTATCATTTACAGAGGTCAATAATTTAATAAATTAAATTTAGGGCTACCAAATTATAGACTAGATTGTCCCACATTGCAAAACCCCCCTAAGAGTAAGTGCAGTTTAACTCTGGGATGTATACATGCAGCACACTGTTGTTATACATGTATTTTCTTCATCACTTTATGTGCTCGTATTATTCTCCGTGTGTTCCTTCAGTGTTCTCTCTCCTTGCTCTGTATATTATTTGTTTTACTTGTCATTTTTAAATCAACACTACTGGAGGAAGTTCTTACATCTTTTATTTAAGTGAAAGTAACAAAATAATACTGTGAAAATACTATCAAAGGTAAAAGGACTATCTATATTAAATGTTATTATTATTGCTGCCATCCGTATTTGTCTCTCTCCTTCTCTAAACCCAGTTGTTCTTGTCTCAGCTTAATGCAGCAATGTAATTAATACACATCCACAGAAAAATTATTCAAATGAATTTGCGTAACGTCAAACATGATGGCGTGATTTGTGTGGACCTGAACAGTCGCTATTACATGGGCGGGATGTTGTTTTATTGTTATTGTACCACACGGTATCCGGAATTTATAGGATTACAAGACAACAAGAGGATCAAATGAGAATGTCCAGATCCACATATTCCAAAATAAACCTTTCAAAAGATTGAATTTACATAACAGAAATGTCCTCTTATGAAGGAATCAGGGTGTACTGTTTCATTTGTGTCAACTCCAGACACCCAAAAGACATCAACTTCTTCAAACAGAGGTCACTGTACTGTTCAGGAATGTCCTCATGTCTACCTCAAATCAATCCCAGACGTCACAGTTACGTAATAAGTGTGCATCAGGACAGCGGGATGATAAGAAACCCAATGGCCCGACAATGATAGGATGACTCATCGTTCAGGTAAAATTTTAAAATCCCACATTCCTCTTCCACTTTGTGCCAGCTGTCGGTATTTCTCAGGTGTTCAAGGAGCTCAAGCAGCAGATCGTCGTCACCTTCCACGCAGAGGAATCCCAGGAGGACTCGGATAACTCTCTGACTGACAGGCCAGCAGCATCGCTCTGGATTAACAGGCCTCTCTTGGGACAAGAGGCGATGCTCACGCCTAATATTTCAGCGGGCTGTACCAAAGAGGATGATGAATATTAAAGCTGCACAAAGAATAATCTCACAACGGTTGAATATGAAGCTCTCAGACAAACTGAAACTGGGTGCAAAACTCCTTCAGAAGAAGGTCACTAACACTGTTAAAGTGATGAGAATCATAAAAGCGGCAATGGACGAAAGGGCAGAGGTATTGTAATAAAAGTATGAAGATAAGTACTTATTCTGTGAACTACATAACTTCATATTTTACAGGTCGGTTCAGTATAGCTCAGTTGTTCCCAACATGGGCTTCAGGCTGCTTCAAATACATCACAACATATATGTATACATGTATACACATGTATATCTTTTTTTTAAATGTTAAATCTTAATTTGAACAGCAGCTAGTAACTAAAGCTGTCAGATCTCCAGTTATTTATGTCGTTATTTTGGGAAAACAACACAAATAACTTGAGATCTTGAGAAAACAAAATTAACTTATCACGAGAAAACAGAGGAAATAAAAATATATGACTGCTTAGGGCTTCTGTATGAAGTGAAAATGGAAATACTCAAGTACAAGTACCTAAAAGTTGTACTTAAGTAAAAGTACTTTCCACCACCGTGTGAAAGATAAAAGAAGGAAGACCATATAACTGCTATGATGCTGCCAGAAGAAATAAATAAAATGTGAAATTGACTGACTGACTGACTGACTGGATGTGCTTTTTTTTTTTTATTTATTATTTATTTCTCTGTTTATTTGATGACGCAGACTGAAGCAGCTATGGAGGAGACGTGGGAGAGGTGATATGATTCACTGGGGTGCGTGAGTTTTATGCTTCTGATGGATTCTGTTTGAGTCAGTCACTCTGACTGAAGTGGGATGTAAATGGGTTTTTTAACTGCTGGAGAAGAAGAAAAGAAAAAGTGAGATTATCCCGCCGTGATTCAACGAGCTGTGAGAGAAAGTTGTTTTGTCAGCAGATTAAATGTTCATGTACAACTACGTCACTTTTACACACTTTAAAAGTAATTTAAAAAAATGTCAAAACACAAAAGTTTGAATATGATTTAAAACCCAACAAACCAGTGAAGAACTGAAATCTTTAAATGAAGTAAAAATCGCAATAGAACTCAAGCAAATGATCTGCACTGAGTAAAAATAAAGATTTATTAGCATCAAGATAAACTTAAGAGTACCAAAAAAAAAACCCAACTGCAGAATAATATGTAATATATTATTGTTGTATTATTGTTAATCACTTTAATGTTGCAGCCGGGCTCATTTTAATTACTTTATACTCCGGGGTAGCTTGTGAATTACCCCCGGTGATCAATCAAGTTTTATTGTATGCTATAATACTACATTCTAATTTAGTTGTTGATTATATTTTGTTATCAATCTTAATCTGCCCTATGTAGGATCTCCAAAACCTGCAGCTCTTGTGGGGTGTCCCCCAGTCTGCAGTGGTCCAAGGATGCACATGGCAGAGCAAAGGGTGTGGTCCGATCCAGCTCAAACTGCTGAAAAAAAGGTCACGCTTGTTCTGACATTGTTGTGTTTGATCAGTCAGGATGTCCACGTTGACCCTGGTCCACGGTCGGTCTGGTCCGATAAATCATGTTTTCTTTTTACATCATGTGGATGGCCAGGTGCTTGTGCATCCCTAACTTGGGGAACAAGGCAAGCTGTACCGCCTACCTAAGCATCGTTACACACCATGTACACCCCATGATGGAGACCTTATTCCCTGATGGCATTGGCCTCTTTCAGCAGGATAACACACCCTGCCACAAAGTAACAATGGCTCAGGAATGTTTTGGGGATGAGTTCAAGGTGTTGACTCGGCCTCCAAATACGTCAGATCTCAGTCCTCCAAACTTTTATGACTTAAAAGATCTGCTGCTAACGTCTTGGTGCCAGATACCTCAAAAGTGTTCGAGTAAACTAACGACATTCCCATCAGCCTTAACTGTACTTGGGGTGTTTTGTGCTAATTGGCAAATGTTTGCATCCTAACACGCCAACTTAAGATGGTAAACATGGTGAATATTGTTTCGTTCTAATTTGAACAAACACTCTCTTGTTGGAGATAAGCGCAGCAGTAGCTGTGCACAGGCTTAACTCCAGGTGACAACATCCACACGGTCCAGTCGGGGGGTAAATGTGTGTGACACGCTGTCATTTAAAAACAGGAATACACACCACACTGCAGCTGTACATGTGTGTAGCTGTTGTGATGTGACAGGGAGGATTACTGTCTCTCTTCACCATCATCAGTGTTTTTGTAAAGGCTTTAGCTCGCTTGTACAAAAGCTTACATAAGCTTCGTAGCTATATTCAGTTAGAAGTCAGAAACTTGTGCCACGACTGTCTCCATCTATTGCCTGGGAGCCCCCCATGAGCTCAATCCCTCCACTCAAAGATCTAAAAAAATGGATTTTCAGACAAACAGCTGATCGGTTTAGTCTCAGGGAGGCAGAGCTGATCTGTCAACCTCTGGTGGAGATGACGAAAGGACAATCTCAAATTCAGCTCTCAACTTTGAATCACCAGCTTTTACACGCAGCGGCACAGCAGTATTAGAAAAATCCAAAACTATTCAACAAACTCAAGATGTATTTGTCCTCACAAGACTCGACAGCCTCAAATAAACTGCTCAGGTTCAATATGTCGTTGTGACAAGACATAATAATAACAACATTTTGTACATCCAATGTCAGACAGCAGTCTCTTTAATTACAAAACATAACAACTTATTTAGTAAACAAAAATATTTCAAATTCGGAGAGCTGTGGTGTGATAGAGGAGTCCAGTTCCATGTGAAAAATATTGTAGAAGATGAAGTGAGTTTTTAATAAGTGCCTGGATGGTGAACATTCGAGTAAGCCTCTTGAATTATTGCTTAAGTAATTGGTAAAGAGTCAGTAAGTAAACACGAGGTAACATATCACGAGTGAGTCGTGCTGACTGTGTTGTGAGATTACGTGGAGATATAGTGATGTGCGCCGTCATCCATCATCCTATAATAAGCTGATTATAGCACCACGTTTAGTGTCGAAAAGAAAAACCCTTCTGTTTATAAAGCCACAAAAAAAAGGAACTTTCATTAGTTACGGCATTAACTCACGAAGTCGAGTAAAGAAATTAATTTCCTATCAGAAAAGCCTGATAAATATACAAATGAGTGTAGAAAATCTAAATGAAGAGCAGCTGAGAGATCGAGCAAAACAAATTATTAAGTTATGAATCACTCATCGGTTTCTAAATACTTTCAAAGTACTTAAAGTATCTGTGTACAAGTCAGTGTTGTAGTTTTGTACTGTTTGTCAGAGTTACAGCTGAGCTATGTCCGTATCAGAGGAGAAGTGGAATATGTTAACACACTGTTATTTAAAAGGCACTTACCATTTACTTAAGCATTAATTAGAAAAAGCCCATCACGTGTATCCGAGTGTGTGAGAATCAGTCGGCTCCCTCTGTGCTGACTGAGGCCACAGCTGAAACATAGTAAGGTCCCTCTCTGAGATAAGTCTTCAGACGGATGTAATGCTGGCTGCCCAGTATCTCTGCCGCCGTTGATGAAGACACAAGGGACCCGACCAGTTCAAACTTGGCGTCTTTGGCCTCCTTCGTCTGACCCGCTGAACGATCCAGAACGAACTCCATGAAGCTGGGAGTGCTGATCATTAACTTCTGACCCCACGGCTGAGTGCCGATAGCCTGGAAAACACACACACACACACAGATATTCACTGATGAAGACAACCACACAAACCTTTCGATATCTACAATGCTACTGTATTTTTACAGGTTAGTAACACAGAACAGAAGTGCTCACGGTGAATATCCTCATAGCTCCACAATGCAGCTCTGGAAACGGCTGACTGCTGATGTTCTGAATCATGTCCATGGGCTGGTTAGACAAAAGGCGAAACCAGGACTCTGTCAGCGCCAACAGGTCTTCTGTCTGCTGCTCTGGCTGCAATGAAACATTAATGAAACATTAGTAAACTGGTTTACATTTAGAATAATGAATATTTCTTACATACACACGCACACCTGTAGAGTGAGAAGTTGGGAAATGGCGTCTAAGCTGCGCACTCTGAGCTCTGTAGCTCCGGAGCTGGCGAGCTGACTCATTCTTAACAACACCGCCTTGAACTTTTCTCCTGAAGACGAAGAGGAGAATCGGTCACAAAGATCAACAAGATAATCACAAGCTATGTATAAACAATCTGAGAGGGTGCAACTTCATAAAAAGTAACAACCTGTTTTCTGAAGGACCTGCTTCCCCTCCACGGTGGAGCCGAGCAGTCCCAAAGTGTCCAGAGCCACGCCGATCATCGCGGGGTCCGGGTCCAGGGCCATCTCGAACACTTTGTTCTGGAAGGCCGGGTAGGTTTCACAAACCTGCTGTGGGCTGTCCATGATGGCCAGGTTTCCAAAGAACTTCACCAAACCTACAGGAGAAGATTTAATAAAAACACTGTTGATTCTAGACCGAGTACTTACACTGATCAAGCAAAAAAACTAAATTAAGAGTGTTACAGCTTTGACTGACTTACCAGGAAGGTAGAGGGAGGAGAAGGGGTCAGTATCTGCTCCTCTGATCATGTTGGAGATCTTGTCCATTATACCCTGCTGAGCCAAATACTGCCGGCCGTGCTGACTGTGGGCCAGAGTGGTCACCATCTCGATGGCTGTGGCTCTGCAGGAAAAAAAACAGACAACAGAACGATAGAAGAGTAAAGACACGTGAAAGCATGTTAGGCAAACTTAGTTAGTCGCAGGAACTACATGGAATGATGATATGATTCATCGTATTACCTGATCAACACGTCATCTCCTGTCAGCTCTCCAATCAGCTGAGAGATGAAGCTGCTGTTGGCACAGTAACCGAGGGAAATGGGAGACACGGACGAGATTTCCACCACCAGCTGCAAACGGCAAGAAAAGTTTAGTATCGGGGGAATCAATAGGAGAGCTGCTGTATGTATATTCATGACAGACACATGCGTATATGATATGTCAGCGGGAAAACCAATGCAGCAACGACGGGAGAAAATCTGCGTTTGGTGTGTGCCACGTCTTTTCCCTTCGGGCAATCTTGGTGCTCCCATGGCAACAAATTAAGATTAGAATGAGTGATTCAGTGTTTGCAATTTTCCAGCTGATTAAAAAGTCTGCTGGATGACCGCAAGAGGAAACAATACTTTCAAAAACAGCCTTAATGTGTTTCAAGCTCATCAGTAACAAATTAAAACTTTGTGCCCACTTTCTGCCGTGATTATGCGTTAGGATTAGTCATCGATTCCATCTAAATAAGTGTTATGAAACAGCTGAACGCACCTCATATATCCTGTATCTGATGATGTCGCTCGTGGCCATCACATCCTTCATAACTTTCAGCAGGTCGCTCTGGAACAATTTGTCTAACCCGGGTTTGGAGTGACTCAGTTTGGACAAAGACTGGATGGCCTGAGGAACAAAAAAAAAGAAAAAACACTTTCAGCACCACTACTGTGGACTCATTAAAAACATCATGCAGGATATTTCAGTGCTTCAGTCTTCACCTGTTTGGCCACAGCCATCTTCTCTTCTCTGATGCACTGAATCACCGCTTGGAGGATGTCGTGGTTGTTGAGGATTTCAGTGGCAGCGTCCGGGTGCTCCAGTATTCTGCCAATCTGAAGAACGACGACAAAGTCAGCTGTATGTATGTGTGTGTGTGTGTGTGTACTGTGTGTGTGCGAGCAGCCCACCTGTGTCAAAGCCAGTATCTTAACTGTTTCATTAGGATGGGTCAGACCTCCTTGCAGCTCCACTCTGTAGTTCTGGGCCAGTGACGCCGGACTGAGGGCCTTTAAGATGCGTTCAAGGATGTCCACACACAGCTCCACCTGCTCCCTGTGAACACAGCTTATATTAGCAACCTATGGCTGCGACTAATGATCATTATTATTATTACTACTAATTGTTTTTTTTAGTTAATCAACTTCATCATTTGATGTATAAAATGGTATAAGCTCATAGAAAACACAATCACGATCGGTCAAACCTGAAGTTGACACATTCAAATAGCTTGTTAGGTCCACTAAAACTTAAAGTTGTTCTCTTTCTCACATCATATAGGAAATATTCATATTTATGGGGTAAAACTGCTGAGTTGTTTACATTTTTGGCTTAAAACTTGCATAATAAAGTGAATCAATTAGTGAAATTGTCGTTAATTTCTTGTAAAAATGCAGATAGATAGATAGATAGATAGATAGATAGATAGATAGATAGATAGATAGATAGATAGATTATTGATCCCGAAAGAAATTCAAGCATCCAGTATCAGCATGCAAACATACTGTACATAAGAATTAACCTATAGCTGTCTACTTTTATTTATTGTAAGGTCTCCTTGGGTGACAGAAAGGTGCCTATTAAATAAAATGTAGTATTATTAATGTTATAACACAGGAGCATTACGTTAAAATTGACCTGAGGTAGATCTAAATTTAAAATAAGTGCAGAGGAATTAAACATTTGCATAGATGAAGTTAACCCGTGTGCAGAGGAATTAAACATTTGCATAGATGAAGTTAACCCGTGGTACACATCTATATAAAAACTATACAAAAAAGTAGAAAAGTGAGTATATATGAGACTATTAAATGATGTTTTTGGTCCATTAGGTGTCTTTAAACTTTAAATTAAACAATAATATGCACCTTTAAATTGAGGGTGTGCACAAAAAGTGCAGTCTTTCTGCACATGCACGATTGCATGATTTAAAAAGAACAGTTTATATAAAAAAGGGGAAGTGTTACACACACTAACACACTGTAAATGTGAAATAAAGAAGTGTAGCTCATGCATGTTGTGCATGCTCTGCAGCTGCACCTGCACAGATATCATTCAGGATGTTTTAGCTCGCCATCAAACTTCTTCTCTTGGATTAAACAGTGACTCAGCAGTAAACACACACACACACACAGAGCAGACATGCATGAGACACACCGACCTCTGGTTTGAGTCCAGCAGAGAGAAGATCACGTTGAACCTCTGCCCGCTCACCGCGTCCCTGAGCGCGCTCACGGGGATGGACAGCAGAGCCAGCTTCAGACTCTGCAGCTCCTCTGTCGGGTCCTCCACCCCGGAGATCTCCTGCAGCAGACTCTCTATGGACGCAGCCATGACTGTCAATGTGATGATCTGCTCCTTCTTCTTCGTCACTCACGAGGTTCACTTTTAACAGTTTGGTGCATTTACCGTCACCTGCTGGTCCGAGTGGGAAGTGTCGTTTGTGCACGCTTGAGTCTTATACACAGACATGCAAGAAGTAAACAGACACCTTCATTCAAATTCAAATTAAAGGTGCATGTCTGTGCATATGCAAATTATAGTGAAACATATTATATTTCACAGTTTCTTCACATCCTACATCCATCCATAAATGTTGCAAACACACAATGAACAAATGCAATAAAAAGCAATAATAAAAAATAAAAAGTCAAGTCAACTTTATTATCAATGCTGCTATATGTACAGGACATACAGAGAATTTAAATTGTTTTTCCCTCTTATCCTGGTGCCAACCAGCATGAACATGAATATTAAAATATGTAAAAAAATAAATAAAAATAAAAATATTTACAAGCTAATAGTGTCATTTGTCCAATCTTGAGTCTTATATATACAAATTATTCAAGTTCAAGTTCAAATAAACTTTATTATCAATGCTGCCATATGTAGACGACATACAGAGAATTGAAATTGCAATATACAAGCTAAAGACATCCAAGAAAAGAAAATAAAATAAAAGAAAAGACAGTGGCAAGTCTGGAAGATATAAATAGTATAAATATGGCAGTATGAACAGAATGAACAATATAAACAGAAACAACAGTCTAACAGTATCCATGTGGCAACATGGCACAGTATAAACAGCATTATCAGTATGAATATAAATATGGCAATGTGGCAGTATAGACAGAATTTTACAGTGAGGTCTATCAAAAATGAAATATGTACGCAGAGTAAACAGTTCGCTGTACACACAGTGCAAATTGAAAATGAAGCTGTCTCTCAGTCTATTTTACAGTTTCTTCACATCCTACATCCATCCATAAATGTTTGAGACAAACAAACACACAGTGAACAAATGCAGTAGAGTTAAAAAAGCAATAAAAAAAATAATAATACAAGCAAACTAATTAAAAAAATAATATGAATAAGATAAGATAGACACACTGGGGAAATTCACTTGTTACAGTTACTTGTTAATAAAAAATAAAATTAGGTGGAGTTGGAGTATCAGTGTCAGAGTAATAATAATAATAATAATAACTTTATTTAAATACAGGATACTCAAACAAAGCAGGATAAAGATAAGATTTAAGAACATGGTAATGGTAATTGCCATTTTAAAAACTTGGTAATTTAAAGAAGTTTACATAAATAACTAACAATTAATAATTAAAAATACATTAAGGCTAACAATATACAGAAAGCGTACAGAAAATGTTGTTTTAAGTATCATATTTCTTTGTTATATATACTTTTCCCAGACCAATTTTACCAAATAACACATCACCGGTGCAAAATCAGCTTCTGACGAGTAAAGAGTGGAAGACCTATAATTTTACAACACGTAGTTTGGGTTCTGCAGTGAACATGCATGTACTGTAATGGGAATAAAAACACACTGAGGGTGTGTTATTATTTGTGAAGAAACGTGCATTTACTCAGAAAAACAACAGTTCTGTTTAAGGTATTTCAACATTACACTCCATGTTTTCAGCAATTTTATGTCCACGAGGGATTACAGAAGTCTTTCATTGCTTGTTTATTCATGTGTTTGTTGTCCTTGTGTTCCTTTTTTTGTCTCCTGCCTAACATTTTTTTTTTTTTTGATGAGGTATAAACCTCTTGCCAGCTCACAGAATGAGGAGTCATATAACGATGGCATCCACTCAGTTTTGCCTCGGAGAAGAAACACATTAACACACGAAATAGCTGGAGTCCTTTTTATTGTATAATTCCTTTTAGAACTGCTTGATGAATGTAAGCACTACTGCCAAATTCAAACTTAGAAATTAATAATCCTGAAACACACAGGAGATTTCCTAATAACAATCAAATCTGCACATTACGGGCTCACGATGTCCCACTGTAATCAGCATTAAATTTGCATTCGTTTGCGTGGGCTGTAGCCTGTAAAAAAGTAGGTTTTAAAGACCTTCCTTGCTTCTCTGATTCACGGTGACTCACAGACTAAAACACTCTGCATCTTGGCTGATTTCCACTGTGTCTGCGAAGCCTTCTGTCTGTCTGTCTCTCTACATCAGGCCAGAGCTGAGACAGTAAAGGCTGTACACATTTTGGCTGGTGACCAATATAAATTTGGCAAACTATTCATGTGCATCTGGATCACTGCTCAGGTTTAATCTCGATCAACACCTTTCCACCTCCCTCCTACATACTATATCCCTGCTTTTTGCAGCATGCAACAAACAGCTTCTGTAATGATACAGTGTCACTACAATACTGCTCGACATTATATGTTTAGGTTTGGTAGTTGTGCCGGCTCTGACACCATGCTGTACACTTCTACATCCCTACAGCAAAAACCTGTAGGTCTAGGCAGAGCTTCAAACTTCATGGACTGAGTGGATCTGGTTAAGGTGCATGAAGCAGAACCAAAGCGGAGCTTTGAAGTAGTGATACTTCATATTTCAGTGGAAGCTGTCTACTGTTTTTTTCCCTTTGTAGACTTCATTCGACAGTCGTTTCATCAGTAGTAGTCCACCTCCTGTCAAAAATGTGTTTTGCTCATTGTAACTTGGATGTTTGACCCTCACTGTGCAGAACAATACTGTATGTATCAAGCATTATTTTGTGAAGCCAATCACAGTCTTGTCATTAATCATTTAATTTCATGTATCTTTATAGACTCTTGATTATTCAGTGAGAGGAGGAGTAGATGTTACTTTAAGGTAATTAGGTAATAAGGTCTGGTTAAGGTAATAACCAGATTTTTTAAATCAAAGCTGAGTATTCTTAGATGTCTTCAAACATTTCTGGAAGGGAACCCCAATGTCCTTGTGGTATGATCCATCTATTCCCTCATTGTATCATTAATGAAGTATGCATGATGCAGGATACACTCTTCTTGATGAAGCATGTGACTTGGGGTTGGGGTGCAGGGTTACATGCTGCTAGAGTTTCATGAAAGTCGAAACCCTTGTCTGTCAGCAAGTATTGTTGTGGGACTCACATCAGCGGGAGGTCCTCTGGTCACATCAAGCTAATAAACACAGAGAAACAACAAGGCGGGTGTCATGCAGGTACCGTGATGATTCTTTGCAGTTTCTAAATATTAATTTAAGTTTGATTGGTTGTCTTCATGGTCTCTATTTCTGTGTCATGCTCTAGTGCTCTCTGTGCAATCTGCGTACCCACCAGTGGTGTTTCCTCCTCTTCAACGTGCTACTCTTCCACGCTCTGTTGTTTGGGGCAGACTTTGTCGAGGAGTACCTCCTGCAGCCAACTCCTGGGGTCTACACCGATGCCATGGTTGTTGATGTAAGAGAGAAAGCAAGGAAATTAGATCTGAGCAATGCCAGGGAGAACGTGTCCCAGGCCTACCCCATTCCTAACCCTGATGCCTGCAGAAACTCTGACCTCTTCCTCCTCACTATAGTCTTCAGCTCCCCAGCTGATATCAACCAAAGAAACGCAGTCAGGAGGACATGGGCAAATCAAACACTCATCCAAGGCTTCCCAGTACGGATATTATTCTTCTTAGGATCAACTCAGACTTCTGATGCACAAAATGCCCTCATGACAGAGTCTGACCTCCATGGGGACATGGTCCAGGGTCATGCGGTGACTGACTCATTACTCCGTGGCCCAACAGAAAGGACAGTGCTGGCACTCCGCTGGGTAATCACCTTCTGTCCCGTGGCACGCTTTGTTCTGCTGACCAAGGACTCTGTGTTTATCAACCTCCCTGCCATTGGAGCCTACCTACTTGGGCTGCACAGACACCCCGAGGACCTTTACCTAGGTAGGGTGATCCAAAGAGATTCCCCTGATAGGAACCCCAACAGTCCTGGCTACCTCCCCCCAGCTCTGTACCCTGACAAGTACCTGCCTGAATACTGTGACAGGACGGCTTATGTTCTATCCCAGGATGTGGTCCGGAAAGTGTACGTAGCGTCTGCAGCAGTCCGTGCCCCGGTGCCAGCTGATGTGTTTGTGGGACTTTGCGCTCAGAAGGGTGGTGTGGCACCAACACACAGTGCCAGGTTCGCAGGAGAGAAGCACGTCCGCTACAACGCCTGCTGTTACCATTATCTGTTCAGCTCAGCAGGAATGGGAAGCAATGAACTAGAGACAGTGTGGGCAGACCTGGAAAAGAAGGGGGGGAGATGCTCACTGTTAAAGACCTACTATGGGCTGGTGACCTGCAAGGCTCTCACATATCTGGATAAACTGTCCTTCTTCAAACCCCAGAATGAAGATGAATCACAAAGGGAATTGAAAAGAGAGCAAGAAACTGACAGAAGGTGGGGCTGAAAGAAAAAAGAAGAAGAGCATGTAAATACGTTTGATGTCCTTGTGCACATACGTGTCCTAGTGTTTGTATTAGTCAGTATGACTGATAGTTGAAATGTGTTTATTTCTTTGTATGACAGGATCATTATAACGAGTAAGGAAATATTTCTGATATATCCACGTTGCCAGACTTATGTAAATAAAAGTGCAGTGATTTGAAATTTGATTTTAAATAGGACAGAAACTCCAACAGGGAGGCGTTGATTATTTTTCTCTTGAGTGAATTTTGCATCATATTAAATAAAGTCCAGTTGTTGTTCATTTCCAAGTCGATATCTAATGTCTGAACTGGTTGATATCAGAGTTAATGCAAAGAGGACGAACTTGAACAGAGAGATAAAAATATAAAGTGAAACTTGAGCTGAATACACAATATTTTACTGTCACGCTGCTGTGGTTTACTTCAATAGAACAGAGTGTTCAAAACTCAAAACAAAGACAAAAAAAGGGTCTGGTTGTCTTCCAATTATTTCACATTGCAACATAATAACCAGGTGAGTCAGGAAGATGTCAGTGAAGCACAGTCTGCACATACCCACACAGTCCTAAGAGGAGGTCTAATCAGGCAAAATAATGGAGAACAAATGTGTGGGTGTACAGTTGGTGCGAAGACCCTTTAAAACAAGGACAAAAACAACAAGAACTGTATGAATCTGATACCGTTAGAGTCTCTTTAACACAAATTATAACAGCATAGAAGTTGCATGGTATAAAAGTAGGTATTAAACAAAAGAATGATCAAAAAAATGTAACAAAATCACATTTTTCTGACGATATGGTCCCATTTCTTTTATCTGCCTCTATCGTTAAGCAGTATTTCCTGTTTTTTTTAATATATTTTAGTAGTAGTTTCAAAGATTATGGCAGTTTTGGACCTTATGGACATCAAAGAAATTATATTTTTTGACACATCAATTCCAGGACAAGATACACATCACAGAAGACACCATATCAAGGAGGACATCTAGTGTCCAACATGAGGTAATGCAACCAAGTCACACATCACACATTTATGTCATAGTTTAGTGTTAAGCCTAGTGTCTGTCACTGGGTTTTCATTTGAAATATTTTATTCCAAATCTCATCATCTCTTATTAACTCTACAACTTTAAGTTGTAATAAAAAGATTACAGGAATCATTCAGTGATCAATAAACAGGGATCAATTACCAGAATAATCCTGGATGTTTAAGCATGCGAGCATTGGTAGTGCAGGAAATGAGTTTGTCTCACTTTTATTTCAAATTTCCAGCGTTTTTACGTCTTTTAAATGCTTCTCAAACAACCCGCCTCCGCCTGAATTCCAGAAAAAGGAAGGTTTGGCCTTCATCCCGGCACCGCGAGCTGACCAAACAAAATGTTTGGGTGTTCTTACAAACCTTTTCTCTTCTGTTTTACTGCCAGTGGTTCACACTGTAACTCTCTACTCCACCTTGGCCAGGTTCCATTGTGTCTGCAAAGCTTTCCCTGGCGGCTTGTCTCACCACATCAGGCCAAGGTATTCAAAGAATAACATCTCAGCATGTCTATAATCATTCTGGCCGGTGACCAGTCATCAACTTGACTGACGTACCTTCGGTGTGATCGCTCTCCAGGATTAATCAGAATTAATTAGTGTCAGCACTTTCCATTCATGGCCTCAGTACCACATGATCCCTAAACTCTCATCTATCACCTGGTCTCTTTATAAATAGATGATTTACCGATGACCAAGTATTTCTATGCAGCACCCAAACAGCAACAGTTCTTACTCTGTTAGGGAGATTAGATCCTCTTATTCGTCTGTTTTCAGGCTTTTATACTGGGATGGGACTGCTATTGGTGGATAGAGACCATTAAGAAAGCATGTGGAAGCTGGCAGCAGGAGGTAACAGCTAGCCTGACTGATGTTATATCCCTTCTTTAATCCGCATAAAAACTGAATTGTAAAAAATGACAAATTGAGTTAAGTGCTGGAGGACGATTCCTTGGCTGGTCCCAGTGACTTCCTGGAGTCTCCAATGGTTTCCTTCAACAGAGCCAGACTAGCTGTTTCCCTCTTGCTTCCAGTGTTTATGTTAAGCTAAGCTAACCATTTCCTGGCTCCAGCCTCACATTTAATGGTTAGATATGTTTGTCAAACATATCTGAAGAAGAAAGTCGATTTTTAAGATATGGTCCAGAGCGGGGGGTCTAACTCGTGGCCTCGTGTCCACATACTTTACTTCAAAACCAGAATCTCAAACATGTTTGTTTTCTTGCTACTGTGGAATTTAAAAAGTTGGCAAAAAGTATTTGTGAGTGCAGTTATTCTTTGTACAGTCATCAACATAACCTACGGGCTCAAAAACTCTGTCGAGGTCTGGAATGATTTTCCAGGAGAAAATGGAAACAGGGTCCGCAGAGCGGGAAAGCCATCAGACCAACCAAACCACATGTACACTACACAACGTATGCACTCACACACATACACACACTCATAACACAGCCTGCAGAGATTGTTAATGTGAGGTTGAGGGTTTGGTAAACTGCATGTGGGTGGTGCAGTGCTCTAATGAATGCCTCCCCTCAGAGAGATGCATCTCTGCACGGAGGGACTCATCAAACCAGAGAAACACTGTTTTATTTGGACGAAACAAGTCGGGGGGCTCCACAGCCGCGGCCGCTGATTTGAGGCGAGGGTCAGCGGGAGTTAACGTGTCAGCTGATGAAAGAAATAATTGTCGGTCAATTGGATTTAGTATGTTTGTGCACATGTGTCATTCATGAGAACGTACAGTGTGCGTCTTTTCCTCGCGAGCGTACAATCCCTCAAGATTCTCGTGAGTTTTTCTGTTCAGATCAGAGGCTCAGTGTTCATGTGGCCCTACAGCCCACGTTCATTTACGTAGAAGCAGTAACCTCAAGGATAAACCCTCTTTTTTGACGACATCTGTGGTTTCTTCTCCTTTCCCTTTTTGTAAACTCCATAATCTTTCCTTTGAGGTTTTACCAACTTTGCCAAGCCAGTAGTTTTTTTGTTTTTTTTGTGCCTCTTGTACAGTTTCTTTTGACTTCTTGTGTTTTAATTATATATTCTATAGCTTTTGGCTGTTCGTGCAGAAAGTTTTTTTTAAAACTACTCCATCTGGATGAAATTAAGTGCATTAAACATAAACTATTTTAGTACAATTCTCTGTGTAACAGGTTTGAGGGTTACAGCTATTTCCCATAGCCTTTAACATCTCTCTCTCTCTCTCCCTTTGTTAAGAATTACAAAACTTCTTTATATTTTTGGTTGGAAAGAACATTTATTAGGCTAAACCTGCCGTCTTGCCAAGAGATTATTCATAAACTCTGACTGTACAGGAGGTATCCTGAGGTCATATAAAGTCATACAGCAAAAATATAGCCAAGTCCCAGGGCAGCAGGCAGAGTTTTAGAAACAACTGATCTTCTTAGTCCAGATTTCTCCCCAACAAACCCCGACCCACCGTCATCTAAACTTTGTTTTCTCCATGCATTAATGCCTGGTGCCAAATATATAATTCTGGAGGAGAATACAACATATATTTCATTATCAATTCATGCATTAAACACAATTTAAGCTTAAGCGTAAACAAGACTAACAGTAACCTATGCAGCCGTGCTAACAGCTCTGTGAGGCTGTACTTTGGCACAATGACCATGTGACATACTGTTGCTAAGCAGGTGTAATGTTTTACCATGTCCACCATATCTTAGTGTAGCTTATTAACTAACATTTGCTAATTACCAAATACTAAGCACAGCTGAAGCTGATTGGAATTTCATTAGTTTTGTGGTCACAAGTTAAAAATTCGACCTGATGATGGCGCTAGAGGAAAAGTTAAAGGATCACCAAAGTCATGTCTGTATGGGGTGTTCAGTTGGTAGAGCATCTGCCCCATGTACAAAGGCTCTTTCCCGCATGTCATCCCCCATCTCTCTCTCTCTCCACATTCCTGTCACTCTTCAAGCCGTCTCTATCAAATAAAGCTCAAAAAGGCCAAAATTAAAATAAATAAACAAACAGAATTCATGTCTGTATAAATATTTCATGGTAATCCATCCAGTAGTTGTTTAGATATGTCAGTCTGAACCAACTGGCAGACCAACATTACCATTCCCAGAGCCACAAACAAAAACAAAACATAAACAAACATGAAATACATAATACACATGTATTGCAGTTGTTAGCTGTGACCCTGTCCTCTCTGATCTTCCTCTTTGTTTGCCTTTTTTTCTGAGTTGTGCCAAGGTTGGGACATGTTGTGTTGGCAGTCAAAATTATGAAATCCTTTGGTCATCGCCTCTTCTACTACTAGTTGTACTCTGATGGGTTGGGCCTGTCAGTGTACTGAGTCACTGACTGATTTATCAAAGGGATCCTCAGCCACTGCTGTCAGGATCAGTGCTGCATGGGTGGAGGCTCAGTCTGTAATAGAGATATATCAGATCACATGTTATTAGAGGGCTTGTACAGTATATGTTGATGGGCTCTGGTGTGGTTATGCGGTATCTTCCCCTCTACTTTGTATCGTATTCTCACTGCCAGATGATCAAGATAACACTGTTTATTGTTTATTTAGATCCATTACTTGTTACCGCGGCAACAATTACTCTTCCTTGGGAAATATACAGTGTATTTAAGATATTTAAGATAAGAATGTGTCCAAAACGTATATAAACAAATGGCATATATATCAATTTAATGATGAATAACTTTGACACATTTATACGACGTATTAAGGATAATGCGCAGCAAGCCGGTCATTCTTACAAATAATAAACAATGACCCACTCACTGTTCATTATGCCACTTACTACATGGCTACTTGCTAGAGAATAAAAAATATGACACAAAACATTGATCTAAAAATGCATCTACTGTGTCTAATATTGACCGGTCATTGTTACGTAATAAACAGGACCTGAAGTGGTTATTCCACAACAATGACCACCTTCGCTGTACATTATCCCACTTATTACACGGCTACTGAGTAGAGAAATCAATAATTTGACACAAAATATTGATTTAAACTTGACTCTATTGTGGTTATGTAGAGTCTATGATCAGAACTGGATCCATAGCAGCGGTCTGTTGGAGCTGTCGTGCCAATAATGACAGTAAAGCACATCCTCTCATGTAATATTGCTTAGATAATGGATTAGTTATATATATTTACACATTAATAAACACTTAAAATGGCTTTATAATCTGCTGTTTTATAACAGGCCGGATAGGAAAGAGTCAAAGAGCGAGAGAGAGAGAACATACGTGTGTGTAAGTGTTTTACAGGGAGGCTTGACTTGTAATAATAGTAATTATAAAGCTGGGTTTCCCAATAAAACCACCTCATCATGCCACATATCTCATTACTGCTTCCTCCTCAGCAGCTCCACAGGAACTGACGGGTTATCAGTGTCCAAACTCCATGACAGTGCCAAGGATAGTTGTCTTTAAGCACGTACAAGATCGGAATATCAAACCTAACCTAACTTTTATGGTCATGGTTGAGGTTTAGAGATCCAATAGAGCACACACCGACCACAGATTTATACTACTATTTTGGTACGCCTATAAGAACTAAATACATCCTACAACCATATCCTTCTATAACATTGTTTCGTGTGAATACTGCCTCAATAATTTATATTTATATATAAGTGACAAGTGTGACCAAAACCACACATAAAATGAAGAGTTGTCGTCCCACCCCACTGCCAGCCAGGACGATGTTACTTCCCTCTGCATGGCATCTAATTTTGATTTACTTTTCCCTATTTTATTATATGGAAATCTTCATATTTCGTCAAGCACTTTGTGACATTCTTATCTTGGCTTAGTCTAGCAGAAAGACTGTAAACAAAGGGAAATTAATACGTTATATCAATCCGAACTGATCCATCCATCCATTTCCTTCCAGCAGTTGACATTCCATTCCCAGGCTAGATGGGTCATATAGTCCCTCCAGCGAGTTCTGGGTTTGCCCCAGGGTCACCTGCTGGTTGGATGTGCCCAGAACACCTTTATGAAGGGAGGCGCCCATGCTAAAGGAAGGCGTTATATCTTGTTTGTTTAATCTGTACAAAAACTGGTGTGAAAATGATTTTGGCCTCTCTATAGCCTCTTCTGGTGGTTGCCTGGCGACCATTCAGAGTCAAGAAATAGTCTGGACCATAATGCCCTTTAAAACGCAGAATTATTATTTTACACTTAATAAGTGAGCTTTAGAGAAGCTGGTAGATTTAGACAGAGCCAGAAGTTGTGCTGAGCTAACTGTTGGCTGAAGCTTTATATGTATTATATAACTGACAGATATGAGCGTAGTAGTAATATTCTCATCAAACTTGTCAGAAAGTCAATAAGCGTGTTTCCAAGAATATCAAACTATTCTTTTAAACGGTGCAGAGCGGTCTTAGCTGTGGTCTGTGGAGATCTTTTCCTCTTGGGTGCTCGGCAGAGAACAAACAACCCGCAAAAATGCTGTAAGAATATTGATCTACTCTAGCAGCTAGGCCTGACTGACTGGACCTGACTGACCGGTAAATGCCCACATAGTTCAAACTTTGTGCCTCCAGTTTGTAAAGTCTCCGAACTCGGGCCATGATAACAATGGTGACATCATCAGGGGTCGATGATGACTGCTTCATCAGGATGATTATCTCAGACATCGGAAAGCTCCATCTGGAGCCACAGAAGACAATCATAATACTGTTTTTATAGACTGAGTAATGGTCCTCATTACAAATGATTTCATGTGTCAAATATGTGGCATGCCTCTTTAAGAATCTGAAACTGCTCTCCTAACAGTGGACGTTATGGATGAGAGCCAGATGAGATGAGGGAAGACCCTTTGACCAGACAATAGAGATGCACATCCAGCATTCTTTACATAGCAGCTGACCAGCGATGAGTGGACCAGGCTGCAACATCAAAACGTGCCCTAAAAGCCACAGGCGTCACAGTGATGCTTGCAAACTGGTCAGTCCATTGATCTGTTTCTGTTTCATTCATTGCATGTTTGGGTGTGCGGATGTGAGAAAGACAGCAGTGAAAGTGAAGAAGCATCTTCTGGGATTAAACGAGGAAGAAAAACGAAATAAGAGGGTTAGCAAGATACAATAATCCCCAAACCAGTTTTCTGGCACCTGATCCAACAGGCAGAATAATGTGGTACAAATATAGAGCTTGCGTAGCTGAGCACACCAAGTCAGAGCTATCATTACAGAATAGTTGCTTCTCTTTCCCAATAAGAGACAATGGAGTGGTTCCACAGACGTGTTTTTCTTCTCAAGCTGTTAGCATCCACTGGAAGCTGGAAAGGAATCTCAGTAAAAGAAAATTACAAACACAAGATAAAGTTCTGGCAGGAAGACCAATAAAAAAGTATTATAAGATGCCCCATGATATAATGCACAGATAAAAGACAGCAGTAAAACCCGTTGACCAGCAGAAGCTGCTGTGAAACCTCTGCCTGCAGGACTCACAGTGGAAAAGCAGCTTACTGCTGCAGTGTGTCTCACGTCTGGCTGGTTGAAAGTCCTTTCTGAAACAAAACTCTATTCAGGTCAGATTAAGATCACATTCTGAGGGAGGACAATGGGACCACTGATCTGGGGCCAGCAGAAATAGAGAAGATTGCTTCACTGACCCCTCAGCTTGAGATACGCTTTCTTCTAGACGACCGCAGTCGCTAGAAAACAACCCAAGAATGAGTTACAGACACTTAAGGTAAATCTTCGATCCACAGACATTTTTGGAGCCTTATAGATCCAGTTCCACTAATCTTATCAGTTAAACTGGCTGTGAAATGACATATGAAGTTGGAGAACAGATGTAACATGTTTTTGGACCCATTCTGTTACGGGAATTTTAAAGAAAAACCCTTGAATAAGGAGGACCGGATTCAAAGTATCAAAGTTGAATTTATTGTTCTTGTACAAGAAGGAGCGTTTTACAGTGCAACACACAAATGGGATTACAGAGAAAAAAGGCTCCCTGAGGAGCTCTAACAGTTGGTTCTTATACATTTTCCTAAAAACGGGCTGTCTCAACCCCTGCAAATTGTTAACAGACAATCTTCAACATATCCCCTAATCAGTAGCCCAATCTAAATGTCACCTCTCTGACCTGTCTCTGGCCCTCATTCTGTTAAGGAATCCCTCTATTTATACATTAACCTGAACTTTATCTTACCCTGCCATGTCTCAGTAAAACATTAATAAAGGAAAGTGCCCTCAAGACATGTAATAAATAGGAACAAACATCATATAATTTAAAACATCTAAATAGCAGTGTAATCCTAATTCTAGGGACTTTTTATTCCCCAACTTCATGAAAGTTGCTTCAAAAATTTTACTTCAAATCTAGTTCATTTTGTTTCTTAATTTCTAAATGCTAAAATAGCTCCCCGAGTAACTCTGATTGTTGTGGTTTATGATGTTTCAGCCAGCAGTTAAAGGGGATTCATTTGGTATTTCTTTATATCGGGAACAGACTGAACATGTGCATTTGGTATTTCTTTATATCGGGAACAGACTGAACATGTGCATGATTGTTAAACAGAAATGAGGCACCCTGGTGGCCTGGTGGTGAGGATGCTGACCATGAACCACAACATTGTTCCTCGTTTCCTGTCATTTCTTTACAACCGGCTGCCCAGTAAAAGCAAAAACAAATCCTACAAACATGATTTTTAAATAAAATGTTACCACACTAGTCACCTCCAGAACATGCACTTTTCTTGGGGGAATTTGCAAATTCACCAATGCACCGTTTTGTTCTTCATCATAAAGGTTATTTATTCCACAATAAGCGTTGACTGTGCAGTGTAGTGAGCATATTTTCTTTGCTGACTAAAGGTCCCTGCTCTAGTCAGCAAGGAAATTCTTTCACATCCTAAATCTGTCTTTAGACTAACCATGAAGATGGCTACGGATGTGGATGTGTTTCATTTACAGACTGTTAGCTCTGTTTGGGGGAATACAACTGAAAGCAGGCACTTTGTGTGTGTTAGTCAGTTGCAGAAAAGCCACCATTGTCTCTTTTAATCATTTCCCGCCGAGACCTGAAAGTCGAGAGCGGTCAGCACAGGTTTGAACACTGAAGTGCGGCATCTCGGATAGGTAGACATAGAGAACCACAAACGTTGATTTCTGAGGCTCAGAGTCAACATCTCACACGAGTGCCCCTCTGCATGCTCACATTGCTCTCTCCCCATCTGTAAACATACATGTCTCATTAATGCATGTTACTAACTAAAAGTCTCGTCCAGCAGGTTCTCATGGATCGTGGCTGCTGCTGTGGTCCTCTACATATATTACCACTCTCATTATTGCTACCATATCTTCATATCTCAGTTCTACAGTTCATAGTTAGTTTATGATTTGCTGCTGCTGTGCATCTGTGTCTCTCTATCTCTATCACAGGTTCCACTGCTACTGTAATCATTCTATCAGTCATTGTAATTGTGCAATATGTTTGTGTTGATTTGTTCTGTACACGTCACATCTGTTGCACGTCTGTCCGTCCTGGGAGAGGGATCCCTCCTCTGTGGCTCTTCCTGAGGTTTCTTCCACATTTTTTCCCTGTTAAAGTTTTTCCTCACTCGAACCGAGGGTCTAAGGACAGAGGGTGTCACTCCCTGTACAGATTGTAAAGCCCTCAGAGGCAAAATGTGTTTTGTGACTCTGGGCTATACAAATAAAATCTGATTTGATGTGAAAGTGACAGTCCCTCAACAACACATGCAATGTCATTTTTTTTTGCCACCCTTGCAGAACAGCTCCGTCATTTGGTCGGTTGTTCCCCCATTTTCTGAAATATTTAAGTATCTACATAACTATTGGATGGATTTCTATCAGCATTTAAACAAACGTTCTCGGTTCTCAGGTGATGAATCCTAATACATTTAGTGATCATCTGGCTTTTCCTTTCACCATGAGGAATCCCCATTGGGTTGACATTTGTGAAACTATTAGGTGGTGAACTTTTGTATAAACATTCATGACCCCCCCAACGCCACCCCAACCCTAATGACATTTCCATCAGCCTCAGCTGTAGGTCCACTTTGTGTTTAGTGCTAATTTAACATTATCATGCAAACATGCTACACTAATGGCACCTTTATACACAATACGATTTGCGGTTCATTTGCAGCAAAACAGGTTGTGGTGCGGCACAAGCCATTGAAACGAATGGGTGTCAGAGTGCAGTGCTGTCTAAAAGGGCCATTAGATGCACAATATTTCGCCTGCTTATGCTCCTTGTGAGCATGTTAGCTCAAAGCACTGCTGTGTCTGCAGTACAGGTTGCTCTCAGTCTTGTTAAGGTAGCCGGCATCCAACAACTCTCATGTAAACAAAAGAGCTTTAATTCCTTCAGCTATCAACCGAGCTTATACATTTGATGCTCCTGCCAGTTTCACTATTCTCAGGTTTCACCTCATTTTACATGACTGTAATATTTCCAATAAACTGACCTCTGGTAGGTTAATGTATAGAGAATAATAAGATAAAATGCTGTCTAGTTTTTGCACTCAAGATCCAGCTGAGACGTCTCTTATTATATAAATAAATCTATGAATTTGAGTTAGAGAGAAGTGCTATTATATAAACTATTTTTGTGCCGTTTCTAACAACCGTGCAAGTGAAATGAGCATAATTACGCTCATTTCTCAATAAATTAACAGTAATCTCAGAGTTGAAGATTATCCAGGGTTAAGAGTGCACTGTGTGAGAAGGCGTTTTGTGTTTCAAACTGCTTATTTCCTGCATCGCCTCCCTCTATATTTTTCCCGGATTGCAGAAATGACTCCATCTTTAGAAATATTTGAATGAATATAAAAGTCCAGTTATGTCAGCTCAGCCCTGGCTGCGCGTGTGTGAGCGGTGTTGTGTCTTCTACGCCACTGCAATATTTTGCTCCGGGGTAGCCACTTCCTTTGATGCTTGTTTGCAGTTTATGTTATACATACAGTGTGGACGCACCAGACGCAGCCGCACGCATTCCTCCGTACCCTGCGGCAGCCTGAATATAGTCTTTTAATGGCAGGAAGAGCTCCACCCTTTTTAAGTACAAAGTTCTAAATTTTACGAATATGTTGGATACTGTATGTACTCGTTTTCGTTTAGGGGCCTTGATTTCGTGTCACATGTGTCAACCCTAGGATGGTTGTCCTGTTTATGCGAGTCATATCCTTTTCCCCTTAAAGGCTACGATCTTGCTGTGCCAAAATATTGCCACGTGGCAACTTGTTAACTGCAACATTTTATGGAGGAAAACACAAAAATCTTGAAAATGGAGTTTCTAGCACTACAAAATGGTCGCTGTCGCAACAATGACGACACAACAGTGTAACCCCACAAGAAGGGCAAACAAAAAATTATAATAAATTTAAAAAAAAACATAAAAGTATACATAGCACAAGACTGTTGTGAGATTAATGAAAAGTCACTGGATTATCCTAACCCCATATATCCAAGACTGATTGACACCTTGTGCACCCAAATTATCATAAACAATATTATGGTGTGCCACGAAATTACCACAGGTTACCACAGGGGATTTAGATAATTAGATGACAACCTTTTTTCTACTTCTATTTTAATGTCACGTATGCATGAGAATACAGCTAGTATAGGCTGGCATCCTATTATCTGAATCCCCTCTGCAGGTGTGCGAGATGTATAGTGGCCACATTGAATACGCGACGTTATCTTTAGTTCATATTGACGCTTAAGGAAGAAATTACACTGACCTGCTGTCTTTTTTACGTGGTTTAACAGTTGATAGTGAGTTATCAAAGCTGCGGATCGAACGCCTATTGATTCATTATATTCAATCATATTTATTTACATATAATTTGAATACAACATGCATGCTCAGGATTGAAAAGTAGGACTCTCTGTGTGCAGCTATTTTACTGCTGATGAACTTTTCCGGTCTTAGTTTGAAACAAAACCTAACATAACTTCATTTCTTATCATATTTATGGTACATATATCCTTGAGTTTTTCATTTGCATAGAAATTGAGGCGTGTTTTGTTTTGCGTCATCGTAAAAACTTTACTCACACACATTTTTGCTGATATGATACTGTGCACATGCAGAAATCTCCACAAGCAAATCCGTGCTGTGCATACGACCAAGAGTGATGCTGCCGATGGAGGGTGTGTAAACATACATGTTCACGTAACCCGTGCAGAACAGAGCGTGCATTTGATTCCGGCACGGGCGCCATATTTCTTCATCATGTATGTAGCAAAGGACTTCATGCAGACTATCACTAATCATGCGAGGGGAAGGAGCCTCTTACACAGAAGGTGCTTTCGATGTTTATGTGTCGGAACGTAAACAGATGAGAGAGTCAACAGGCCAGGCTTAGGGTAGAGGAAGGAGTTAAAAAGCTCATCTTTCATCTCTAGTTAAATGAAGCCTTTTGATGGATGTTTTCTGTGAAACGAGTCTCAGTGATGCCTTAGTGAGTGCCCTTCATAAGGCAGAGCCCTGGCCCTACACAGGCCTGCTGTTCTAGTGAGAGGCAAACACGGGGAATTCTCAAAAGTCCATCTGTCTCTTTCTGACCTGTTTGGATTTCTGCAGGAAGTTCAGCTAGCGAATATAGGTGTGACTGTACTATGATATTAATGAGTTTTGTAGAAAGGCCCCATTCAAAATAGGCCCTGAAAAAAAGAGGAAAAAAACAGGGCCCCACCGGGTTTCAGTTGAGCTCGCATCCTGCCTGCCTCTGAGAGAAGGAAGGAGTGAAATCAAATTTTATAAATTGCACACTTATCTTCTATTTCAGTTGCTGGAAACCAGAAACAGCACAGGACAAATGTCAGAGAGCCAGTTTTTTTATGGCTTAAATAACATAACCGGAAGCAAAAATCCAGGAATATAGAAAGAAAAAGGCGCACATAAACTCAGAACACAAAATATAGGAAATAGACATAGACAAATAGAAGTGCCCAGAGGCATTTTTACAGACTCCAGCTTTAGACAAGCCTGTCATTAAGGTTTGGTTTACTGGGACAAGTGTGGCGGTTTAAGCCAGGAGGCTTCTTATGAGACAAGGCTGCATAAGACTGAGTTCTTGTTGGGAAATGACAGTGGCCTCCGCCTGGTTGCAGGCACCAAAAATACACAGCTGGGGATGGCTAAGCATTGGGTTTGGGAACGTATATATAAAGTTAATTATTGTATATGCTCAAAGAAAAATATAGTAGGCTGTAGCTAGCTACTAATTTTCTCTCTGTCTCTTGACTATTAGACTTTCTGTAACAAGCCCTCTCCATGTACAGCGGGGATTATGTGATTGTATTCCTCTAGTGGATTCTTGTTGTGGAAATATTCCCATTTTTAGTCCCTCTGTGTTTAAGATCATATGCATTCTGTACAAGTGAATGATGATCATGTTTCTGTAGATCAAAATAATATTTAACTTTGTTTTTTTCTTCTTCTTCCATCCAACCCTTAAATAACTGATTCTGCAGCATGCATTGTGCACATGCAACCACCAGAGGTAGCATTGTCCCTCTGTGGGCTCATCACCGTCAAGCATCTGCAGTGTGATCTGACTTTAGGCATATCAAAAAACACTTTGCATAATTTGAATTTGCTTCAATGTGTTACTCATTTACTCACAAAGTTTTCCTGGGTAAAAAACATTCAGAGAAGATTCAGTCATGTCCAAGGTCGGTTTCTAAGTTTGAAACCCCGGTTGTGATGCTGTGGGTTTGTCGGTCAACAAAAAGACACACATCTTATTCCTCCTACACTTCCACCTCTACCTAAGGGTTTGTGCATTTTTTTTACTTTTGTGGTGTGGCAAGGCCAGCGGCCACAGTCACCAAAAGCCACTCTCAGAGCCTTCATTTACCTGGATCCAGGAAAAAAAATTGGAGAGACAGAAAGAAAGGGTGTGTGTTGTGCTAAAAATGAAAAGACAGGAAAGGAGGAGCGGAATAGCATCGGCAAAATTGGTATGAATGAAAGGGGGGCACGTTGTGAAAATGAAAGATAAGACATTGGTTTAATTAGAAAGGAAGTGAGTGGGAGATTAGAGGGGCGAGAATAACGATGCGAGAGGAGATAGCTACATAAGATAGTCATATAAAAGTGACAAAGAGCACATGAGAGGCAGCACTGTGCCCTTCTTCTCCTCCTCTAGACCTTGGAGCAACTAACCATGAATCCAGCTTTTGTGATGTAACAGTGTATTGACCCTTGGAGGGGCCCAGACCAAAAGGAGGGTGTTTACTCGAACGCGCAAGGAGCTCTAAGTGTTTCACAGCCTCCTGTTCTGCAAAAGGCCCAGCGTTCGTTGACTGCCACTGGAAATGGCATTGGAATGGCCCGTCTCTTTGGCTCCCTCCCTCCCACAGAAATAACAGAGGCACATAGAGACTGTATTCAATGTAAGTATAAGTCACTCCAGCTACAGTCAGTCACGTGCCAGAGCCGCAGATTAACATGGCTCCGTGTACAGTGGGAGTCCAGTCCAACATAAAGCGAGCCATGAGCTCTGAGGGATTGTTTGTTTGGAAGAGAATCATACTTGTCTGTCATTAGCATGGACACTGCTTTTCCATAAAGAGCAATACACTCTCTGACTGCTGTAGATACTGTATCATCACCACATCCAATAAAGGATCACAGTGGCAGCTGATGTCATGTCTTGAAATAGACAAGTCAGGAGGTTAAACGTCCCCACACAGGCTGTGAAAACTGAATGATGAAATGTAGAATAAAAAGGAAACTTTCATAAAAGAATATTTTTTTATTCTTTGGAGCAAAGTTCTCAGCTGTTAAACAAGTAATATATATGAGGACAAGGAAGCTGCTGATGGTGCTACAGCAGATGCAGAGCTACATTATCATTCCATTAATAAATAATAAAGTATCTGAGCTCTAAATAAAGCATTCATGTTACATTAAATGTTCAAATGTCAGTACACCATCTTAAAAACTGCAATAACTGATTTTTTTTGGCTACTTCGGAGCTGCGGAAAACAAGTTGTAAGCACAACATTGACATATCATCGCCTCTTAAATTTGATACGGCAAACTTTGTTAGCAGACTTGTCGCTTTATTTGCACATCCAGCAGAGCAACATAAAATTTGGAGTCGTATTTTTTTTTTTGGCCACCTGGTGAATTCAATTTTCACCCTGCTTTAGCTTCGGTTTTTGGTTTCTACCGAACCACGAGGGAAATAACTGTCTCTCCGGCTGCTAAATGCTACATGTAAACAGTATTAAATTACATTAACAATATGTAATCGAGGCTCTGTGTGGTTGTGCTTTGACAGGAGTGAAAATGCAAGCATGTTCACAATGACAATGCTCAACAGGTATAATACCATATTCACTTCAACTGTTGTGGTGCGGCGATGTACCGGTTACACTGTCACCTCACAGCAAGAAGGTTCAGGGTTTGAAGCAGCTAGCTGGGGCCTTTCTGGGGGTTGGGAAAGTGTGGCTGTGGTTTGCATGTTCTGACCCCATGTCTGCATTGATACTGCATGAGTACCCTGGCTGCCTCCCACAGTCCAAAGACATGCAGGTTAATTGGTGACTCTAAATGTTCTGTAGCTGTGAAAGTCATTATTTCTGCAGATATTCAAATGTCGAAATGTAAAAAAAGAAAAAGTCAGGGGATCACTAAAGTCACTAGGATACATCATCTGGTAACGACGAGTGTCTTTGAAGGGCAATGCATCCAATAAGACATTTCACTACAAGCTAAAACTGTCAACTTGAGATGTTATACAGTTAAACTTATATGTTCAGGTGAAAGTTTTTCATCCCAGAAACTGGAATTACTTGAAGCACGTGTCTGTCACTAAGGATATGTGTGCTTTATGCTGGCATGTCCCAGTCTGACTTGACCATAACGTGACCACAGCATATACAACTCAGACTAAACAGCTACACAAACCTCCTATACGGCTGCAGTGTGGTATGTTCAGTATGCCTTAAGTCAGAGTGCATAACATACAGTGCTTCTAGGATAGATTATTGTCCTTAAAGGCCATCAAACATCACTTTCAGATTAACCCTGCTCCTTATGAGGCCCGACATAAATCTTCTCATATGTCATTCACTGGATGAGAAAGTGGAAACCAGCAAAAAACCTTGCAGTAAAGACAATGTGAGGCAAGACGGTGGAAATGTGCAATAAAAGCAGTTACAGTTACAGTGATGTTATGGAACAAGCTGCCTTTCTTCTGTCCAAGAGAGGCAGTTATTCATACTGTGTTGTAATTATTTCCTAAATCTTTTTGGTGATGTTCTACTTGCCTCCAAGCTTGCATCTGTTTTAATGCTGAGTTTTAAAAATGATCACTTCCAGATTCACAACACTTATTGAGTCATAAAACCATTCAACAATGTTTTACAAGAAGGAAATTATGCAGATTTAATTTGCTGACTGGAGGCATACACAAACAGTCTTTGTGTCTTTTATATCAAAATGTTTTCAGCTGGAACAAAAATGATCTGACTGCTAACATTACCTATTTGGTTATCAGGCATTGGGATGATGAAATATTTAATAGATGTTATTGCGATTACAAATTGCCGCAATTATGGTGCTTTTAAAGGTCCGGTGTGTAAGATATAGGAGGATTTATTGACAGAATATGGCAGAAAATTGAATATAATATTCATATAATCACCTGAAAATATTCATTGCCTTAGAATGAGTCATTTATATCTAAAGAGGGGGCAGGTCAGACTGAAGACTGGCTCTAGATTCAGCCTTTTTTGCAAGTTTCATAGCCGCTGTAGGGTGAGTCAAGTGGTATTCAGTCGGTTGTTGTCTGCAACCTCACTGCTAGATGTCACTGAATCCTACAAGCTGGATTCAATTAACTAAGATATTTTATCATTCTCCGATCCAACAACCCTCTGTCCTTTTGTGGGCACATCCCACTGGGCTTACCCTCCACACCCAGCAATTCTCCCTTCGTTCTCACAGAGCCTCTAGATCCTAAAGGTTGTATTCTGCTGTATCATTATCGTTTATGTGCTCTCACAGGGACATGCCTCCTTGGATTACACTGGAAACATGAAAATTCTTTCTCTTATTTTACAACAAAAGCACAGAAAAACAGGGTTTTAGGATGGAGGAATGAGAGGTCTAAAAAGAAGAAAGAAAGAAACATTTAAGCCGTTTAGGGCTGTCCAGGAATGCATTGTAGATTCTCAGAAACGGCACTATAATAAGACCAAGACTTAACAGCCAAGCTAGCGGCTGTGTAAGGCTGGAGCCAGATGTAGCAGTACTCGGAGCTAAATGCTAACATCTGCATGCAAACGTTCTCGCAGTGACAATACTTACATGCAGATGTTTAAGCAGGTAATATTTACAAGGTTCACCATCTCAGTTTGGTTGTTGTTGGCATTAATTAGGTGTAAATGGCTGATGCCAGTTGGAATACCACTAGTTTTGCTGGTAACCAAAGGATTTGGCAATTGGCTTGAACACTCAGAGGTCAAAGTGGGATTTATCTTGTAGGGAACATGATTTTCAATGCTTGACTGCATGGAGATCTGTCATATATAGTTGTGGAGGCATTTCACCTTGAACCAAAGATAACCTGCTTGTGGCACTGGTGGAGAAAAGATCAGGGTACATCATCTGGGAACCATAAATGTTTTGTGCCAATCTTTATTTGTAGATGTCAAACTATGTTACTTCACTGAATCAGTGAAAACTAACGTTGCCATTAGGGAAACAGTAAAAGGATTACCAAAGTCATGAGGGTTCATCTTGAATATCTGGAACAAATTTCATCCATCCTGTAGTTGACAAGATATTTAACTCTGTACCACAAATGTTAAACTTCTGCTGGCATTACAGTAAAAGTCAGAAGATCCCCAGAATTTGTAGGATACATTCTCTGGGGGACCATGAATTGGTTTGCGTGAAATCTGAAGGCAGTCAGCCCAATAGTTTTTGAGATATTTCAGTATGGACAATGTAATCCAGGGGAGTAATGCAACAATAATACCTTAGAGATGGGAGCAGAAAGCAGCTAAGGGCAAAGTGCAACTCTCAGATTAGAAACTATAAGAATTAAAGGGGTGGGAGCAGCAACGGGTGCTTATTTGTCCAAAGAGAAAATAAGCACACAGCCTGATGGAAACATTATATTCGCTTCATCCTCCACCCATCCCACATGCATGCTGTGTGATGTTTTAGCAGCAGCGCTGGAAGATGCCTGTCTTTCGTACCTAAATACACTGCAGGTATAAGCAGGAAACCTAAGTATTATCATTACTAGTATTTATTTTGGCTAGGGAGGTACAACAACAACATAATCGTCAGTCTGGCAGTAGAAGAAGAGCGTGAAGGGTCCCTGTTTGTCGGTCTAGCCAGAGAGGAGGAGGCACATTTACACAGTATCTGCTACACTTCATTAAAGCACCATTAAATTATGTGAATGACGCTGACTTGAGCACACGTGGTCTTCGTATGATGTCCAGTGTCAAAGTCAATTTCCACCATAGTGACACCTCACACGCATTTACTTGGAACTCCCACTTTGGTTCATCTCATGCACCACCCACTCCTACGTCATGCCCACTTCAGAGGGCACAAAAATACAAAAATGAGCAGGCAAAGGTTGCCAAGTGAACATCTGACAGTCAGGAAAATACCAGTTTGTCACAGAATTGCACCGTCATGAAAAATCACTAAAGAAGACAAAGGTAGCTTCGTTCTGCTTTTTCCCATGTCTCACTGGCTTCTGATTCAATCACTGCTCCCCACATAGCTTTGATTTGGATGAGAAATACCTTGTTTTTACAATTTAGGGTAGTTAAGTTCAGCTAGAGGCATGTTTATGAGATGTGGTGGCTTCCTTAATATTTCAAACTACATGGAGATGTCAATAATGGAATGCTCTGTACCAGCAATGGAAAAACATCTGACAAGAAAAATACACATTTGTCACAGGACTGCGGAAGTATCTTCGCATTTCAATCTTTTGTATGCTCCAAATTTGACAGTTTAGGATCTCTAAGTTCAACTAGAGGCATGGGGGTGAGGGCCTTGATATTTTTTCTAACTACGCAGAAGGGAAGGATGGATCTTTTGTGTCTTATTTTGTGTCAGACAAAGCGCAGAGCAAGGTTTCTCTACACTAGAGATGTCACTACAGATGTCATTCATTGGCAGCACTGGAAAAACATCTGACAGTCAGGAAAATATAATTTATCACAGAATTGTAGGAACATCTTTGCACTGTCATAAAAAAAAAATCACTATAAATGTGGCTTTGTTCTACATTTTCCCATGTTATTCTGGCTTTTAAATTGGATCGCTACATAGCTTTGATTTCGATGGGAAAGTTTTCTTTTTTTTTAATACATGCTCCAAAGTTACAATTTAGGTTAAGTTCAACTAGAGGCATCTTTATGGGATGGGGTGGGTTCTTTAATATTTTTTCGAACTACATGAAGGGAGGATCTTTGTGTCAAGATGATGGAAGACGAAAAAAAAAAGCACAGAGCAAGGTTTCTCTCACCAAGTACTTCAAAGTTCACCAAAGTCCCCTTCTAAAAGGATAGATTTATTTATTCCCACCACTATGGGACATGTGGCTTGGCTTGGTTCTGTACAGAAGTACAAATTCAAAAACTTACAGTATCCAAAAAAAAAACCTCATCTGCCAACAAAACTCTGTAATAACATTTAATAATGTTTAAAAGGTTTGTAAAAAGCCAGTTTTTTGGAACAAATGTCAAACGATTAATTTTCAACACGTCAAATTTGTTTGAAATATTACATAAATAATAATAATTGCAGTTGGGCAAGAGTTGCCATGTTTTTTTTAAGACTGAATAATGTGTGAGCTTTTCCTTTTTTTATTCAATTGTATACTAACAGTCGGTTCTGTCATCACCCATTCCTTTTATGATTCTTGAGTCTGTCTCTTTGAATAAAACATGTGCTTTTATTATTTACTAACATAAATCAGTTCTGTCCCTCTGCACTAAGATAACTAAACGTCCTTCAGTATGAAAAGCCTCTTCATACGCTGATCCAGGCCTTCAACTGAAGGAATGAACCTGGCATGAGAAACACAGAATGACAAGCATTTTTTTTTTCAGTCGCTATTTCTGCTCTTTTACATCATATAAGCCTTCCTATTGCTTGCCAGAGGAAATGAAATGTTTATTATATAGCCCTGAGGGCTTTTGCAGAGAGAGTTTTGGTGGACTTAAACAAAGGATAAGCTTTTCCTCTCTCCCCTCCAAACTTGGCTTCCTCTCGTGGCATATGAGAGGCAGGAGGTAGAGGCAGGGTCACAGAAATAGTAAAGGAGAACCAGCATGAGGAATGAAAGAGCAAGGAAGAAGGGCAAGAGAGGAGTTAAGATTGGCAGCAAAGTCAGAGCCTTGCCAATCTCCTGCGTGGGCTTTAACCTACTGGATGAAACGAAGTTAGGACATCTGGCCACTCACCTAGACTAATGACGTCCCACGCTAGGAGGCTTTCACTTAGATGGATGAATCGTAAATCTGTTAAATCTCTCCCTTATCCAACAGAAGTTTTGATAAATCAAGGCCAAGCTGATAAGATTTAGAAATAGATTCATTTAAAGGGAGTGAATGAGGAAAGTTTACCTTCAGGCTTGTTCTGCTACAGGAAACCCAATTTATTTTTTCTCAATACCAGATTTGAAAAAGTCTCTTTTTTTTATCTGTAAACCTATGAGATACACTTGAGATGTCATTAATGGAAAGCCCTTTGCTTCAGGCTGAGAGAGGTACAGCGAGCCACATTTTGCTGCGTAAGGACTCCAGAGTCCGTCTCTTTAATAAGAAGAAACATTCATCTTGGCCATACTAATGGTGATGGCTTGTGTCACCATCCGGAAGAGGAAGTTATCTCGCTGGTGTGGACAGGACACGGGGTCATATGGCCCCATGACTTGTGTCTATAGGAAAATTCTCCAATTTCCTGCAGTCACTGCGGCCGCAGTGAGTTGGATAATATCCCACTATCAGAACCATCTGGCCTGCATGGAACAAGTCTGCTTTTTGTGTACAACGTGGTTACACACAAACACACACATGCCCCGGTGTAGCATGCACATATGCAGCAGCGTTTATACCTGTATTTAACCAAACTGGTGTCCGATCCTTTTGCTCGGTTAAATATTTACGAAAAGATCAGCCTCAGGGGCCTCACCTGGTTGAGCGTGCGCCACATGTAGTAAGGTTAAAAGTCCACGCCGCAGCGGCTGCAGTTCAATTGCAAGCCGCGGGGCTGCATGTCAACCTTCCTTTCCTGTCTTTCAACTGTCAAATAGAGGTGGAAACACCTAAAAGATTTGAAGAGAAGCTCAGCTGGTCACTTTAATTTAAAGGAATAGTTGAACCATTTTTGGGAAATGCTTCGCTGTCTTGATGACGAGAAGATTCGTTGAGCATGTTAAAAAAGATGCAAGCAATAAAAAATAACCAACAACAGAACATGAAAACACTAAACAGCTGGCAAGAGCTGCTTCAGCTGCTTTTTAAAGGGTTCAACAAAGACACAGAACAACCACAAAGCCCTGTTCAGAAGACCTAAGTGACCCACTTGTGATATAAAGTTGGAGAAGATCACTCATGTGTGCTGGTGTCTGACCCTGCAGGGCTCTATATGTGAAAAAAACCCTTAAAATGAAACCAACGTAAAGCAGATAAGATGGCTGTGAGATGTTCCTCTGGACCTGGTCAGCAATCTTTGCAGCAGCAGCGTTCTGCACGGTCCAGAGACGTCTTGTTGAGGCAGGTGAATGATCACTTGTAGTTCAACTTGTGATATAACAGCCCTAGTTGTGTAAGGAATGAAAAAAAAAAAAGAAGTGCAGAGAGACAAGCAAACCCTGCTTTACTTTCTCAACTCCACACACTTGGATGTGAATGTTTGATGGGTTTTGGGAAGTTACAGAAATTGCTCATAACTCTATCTACAGTAGCGCCTATAGAGGCTACACATCAAAGATATATATACAACAAACCTCCCTCCTTGTGAAAGGGGGGGGGACAGTTCAGGTAGGAAAAAAGATGGCTGTAGCTGGTCATTGGTGGAATCTGGGATATGTGTGTGTGCGGAGAGAGAGGAAAGTGGGAGCGAGGGTAAAGAGGGGAGTAGAGAAATCTGAGTGAAAGACCATCTGTTTGGAGGGATATGGGGGGGCTGAGGGAGTGACACTTCCTGACCGCTTCTGAATTATGTCAGAATGATGGAGACAGAAGAGCTACAGCCCGATTCAAAAGTTTAAGGAAGCCCGGTCTTCTCTAATCATCAAAAACATAGATGTTCTGCTCTGAATATTTTACGATTCCCTGGTGGTCTTTAATACGCAAGTAATGTGGAAAATGGGTATATTGTTTTTCTTGCATTTATCTTCCCTTTTCTTTCCACTTGGCTCGTGCCAGGAGGAGACAAAGTGTGGCTGATGAGGGGGGTTAGCACGAGCCATCTCTAGGATGCAGAAACACTGGGCCTGGTGTAGGGACCTGGTTCTGTCGGGTGGGGAGTGGGATACAGCATCATAATGACCAAGCCAAATATTTGTCTAGTCCATATTCGAGAGCATAATGAAGTCCTTTTACAGAGGGCATCATTGGAATCTGGACACTGATTTTATGCCAGAGAGAGCAGGTTTCACTAGGCCCTGCTGTTTCCACTTAGGCTACCCAGGTCTCTGGTGGCCCAATCCAAATTCAATACAGAGCCTTGTGTCCAGAATAAGAATGAATTGTGGCTCTGTCTGACAGATGATAAGTGGTGAATCGGAAATTGCAGTTGGATTTAATCAGGAGATGAATTGCACACTGAGGTGGGATTTCATTATACTGTGAATTATATATATATATATAAAAAAAAGACTTGCCTGGAATTCAAAATAAGGGTTTCTCCTACTGTACATGCTGTCAGGGTCCACTGTTTATGGAGGGAGGAGCAATGAAAGGTGGAATTTCACAGCACCGAATCCAGCCAATTTCTCTCACACATACACATCTAAGACCCCGCATACCTGTGCACACACTTACAGTGTGTATGTACAGTACATCTTCTATGCTTATACTCACACAGGTGTGGACTAACTTCATAGTGTGTTGCGCCTTTCTGATGGTGCCAAGTCGGTCCTGTGTCAATATTCTCTTCAACTGCCAAGAAATGTGTCAGGAATGAAAAAAGGGCTAAAGCTATACTGCCCAGGACCCCTCTGCTCCACTTTTACATATCGCAAGCCTTACCTGCCACTCATGTGTATTTCCTGAAAGGAAACTATAAGGGAAAGTATAAATAAATCAGATTGGTTTAAAAAAGGAAAGGAAAGGAAGCAAGGAAAGGGAACTCACAGTGATGAACCTACAGAGAATGACCACCTGAATCCGCAGCTCCACCCTCGCTCAGTGACTTTCAGCTCATTGTTAAGCTTTTACTGTTTTGCTTCACTCTCACCGCTCTCATAATGTTGTTTTTGGCTGCAGCGGACAGCTGTTTTCACTGAAAAAAAAAGCCCTAAAAGTCCACTGAACTACTACCTGTTCAGCCCCCAAATGGCAAGCCATACAAAGTGAGCAACTAGCTCGTGAACATAATGGTGCATTTAACAGCTTAAGAGCCTGATATTTCCCTCAGAAGTTGTTAAAGACCAAAATCAGAGCTAAAAGAGGGCGAAAAATTGGAGTTACATTAGCCAAGACTCCAAAGTAATGCTAATGTTTCTCCATAAATGCAGGGCGTCAGGACTCCATTAGGGTGGCAGCTAATTTGAGACCAACAAAAACGAGTTAACTGACGCAAGTTCTGCTCTGAGCCTGACAATGAGGGCCTCAAACCTGGAAAGGCTTAAACATTCATTTCCCACCAGGCGCTCGGTTGGCTTCTAACCACAGCCTCTATCGGCGAGGAAACTCTGGCCTCCGCTTCCTCCTCCTCCTCCTCAGAATCTGAAGCGTCGCTGCTGCCCCCCGTGGAAGAAGCACGGCGACCCCGGAGCAGGAGAGCTTCAACAGTTATAACAGGCCCGTCTGGAGTTGTCCTGGGACTTGCTACCCACTCAAACGTTTTGCGAACAAGTTTGCGTATCAAATTAAAAGGGTGGTGATATGTCAAAACAATCTTGTAATGTGTTTTCGCTGCCCCCACATGGCCAAAAAAAAAAGTGCTATCGCAGGTTTATGTTGGTGTGCTCCAATTTGAATGTTAACATTTTAACACCTACACATACGTCCTGCTCACTAAATCTCAATATTGCACACGGCCAGAGAAGCTTGAGTATTTAAAAGAAAATGATTTGCTCCCTCTCTTCCTCCCTTCAGGAAAAAGAAAGAAAATACACAACCTCCCCCCTTCCCCTGCTAATATTTTTTTTTTGCACAGTCCCTAAACAGAGAGCAAGGTGTGAAAGGCATTGTGGTATGATTACAGTAAACGTGCATCATTTTAGCACCTTACAACAACATTCACAACCCAAACACAGCACGAAAAATCGCAAACACTGCAGAAATAAAGTCTAAAAACAGCACATGGTGGGTAAACTCCAACTCCATATTTCACACTTCAACAAGTGCAGGTCTGTGAGGTGTTGACACTTTCAATCCAGGGTAGCCAGTTCTGAAAAGACTTCCCCCCAAAAAGCGCTTGTCTCCCCCAGCAGGTTATTCTGGTGTTATTATGAGAACTCAACATGCTCATTATGGTTGTGGCACTGCTTTCGGGGTGGCTGTCTACTCTGGTGTGCCAGCACTGGAGATGCTTGTGGTGAAGGGAGAATGACAGGGAGAGAGAGAGAGAGAAAGAGAAGAGGTGGAGTGGATAAAAGTGAAGAAGATAAAGGAGTCAGACAGATAAAAAAGACAAAGAGAAATAGATACAGAAATAGAAAGACCACAACGTAGGACTGAGTGTGACAGGAGCTTGTTTGACCACTTTCCACCTCAATGTGCATCACCAAACCGTTCCTACACAGGAAGGAGACAGAACCAGGAACACAAACAAGTGGACAGAACCACCTGTAAAGGAAAAACACAAACCACACAGCCGCTGCACGTACACACTCGTGCACATGTGCATTCACATTCACACACACTGACACACATACACACACATTCCTTGTATGAACAGTCTTCTTGTGTGCAGCGGAGCTGAGAGAGACAGCACTGTCTGGTTCACCGCCACCACCTCCACAACCACTGCCCGGCGTGAAAACACACCTACACAGAGGTGACTGTCTTTACAACCTATTTATTTGTTGGGTGACATGAGGTTATTTTACGTCCGCACGTGCTCTAAAAAACACGGCTGTTTACATTACTTAGTTAGCATCTTTCCGTGGGTGTTTTAAATGGCCCAAAATTACAACCGATGTTGTGATTAATTTAATATAATCCTGCATAATTTAAAGCTCTTTGTCACCTGGAAACCATTCTAAACATGCTACTTATTTAAAACAGCAGTGACACCCAGATAAACATAAACCATGAGAAACGTGAACACCCGACCAAGCCCCAGCACCCAATTTTCTTAGCTTTTAGTCTGCAAAACACTGTATTGGTTGTTTATGTGTATGTACTGTACACAGCTCACTGTAAACACTGATATCCAAACAGCCTGTGTTGCTGTTACTCTTGCCGTGCATCAAAGAACAGTCTTGTGTCCTCACTAGGCCCAGGCTGCAATTTGGGCTCAAGGCGTGGCCCAGCACCCATTGGGCTGTGTCCGCCCTGCGTACCAGTAATGACCCCTTCCCTATGGGGAACGTTTGATCTGGGCTGCCTGTGTGCTTCAGCAGGGCCTATTTCTGGAGCGTGGGGGGGGATAAAGGGAGCTTTCAGACTTGGTGCCAATGACCATAATTAAGCAGCTTTAAGGGGTGGCAGTGAGCGCGCAAGCGAGCGCAGGGTTTGTAATTTGGAAGAAGGGGGCAGAGTCGCTGTGGCTCATTGGAAGTACACGGGAGGGTCGGGTGGCACCAAGCGCTCAAACACAAGGGACAGAGTGTGTGAAGGGGATTGTAAAAAAGGATGTTAATGACTTGCATCCATTAGCACCCACCCCTGAGGCTGGATGACCAACGGCCTTTAGGCTGAAATGCGAAAGAGATCGCCATGGCTGACACACGCAGTGGGCCCCGCCCTAATAGAGTGTCATTCAAGGCGACCTTTCAGCGCTTAAGGCCGGTGAGCTAAAAGAGCAAGCGCTAATGGATCTAAGTCCCTTCTCTGCTCAGTTGTTTGCCCACTCACGAACAAGCAGTTTGCTGTGATGCCAATTCACGGAGTGTTAGGCTACATTCATTCAGATTCGGTGACTTTAAAAGTGCCGTTTAGGTAATAGAATCTAATTATTCGCTTCAAATTAATTAGATTACAGTCAAAGCAGATCTTGTAAGTGTGTATAAATTTGGAAAATTATCTCAGAGATGATGGGCTGAGGCCCAAACAGGTGTTTTTTTTTTCTTTCTTTCTCTCTTTTCTCAGAAATGCCCAAGGCAAAGTTTTGTGTTGGAAATGTTAGCACTGTTTGTTCATTTGCTCTGCCAATTTTTATACGCCCTCAAAAGAAATAAGAAAACGCCACTTGCCACTAGTGTCATCCAGCCGTGCCAGTTTTGGTTTTATTTACCCAGGTTTTTGGGATTCATGCCACCACCTCAATCTGATGGGAGGTGAGTAGAATTTTTTTTTTAGGTGCTCACAGCTTTGAAAAATTACTTTTGAGACGTTCAACAGCAACATCTCTGAGGAGAAACAGCGTCCGTGTTACTTGCTGTGAAGCGGTTTTCATCTGAACCACATTAAAGTTTTTGTAACTCGGCACGCTAAACATCTCATCACATTCATTAAACATCTCAAACAGATGTCAGGTGATAATTACTAGCTCTTGCGCCTGCCTGTGTGGAGGTCTTTGGTATGATGGCCTGATCCTGAAACCAGGCCATGACCCCTCTTAAGGTAATGGGAGCTGATCCAGGTGCTGCTCCCTCCCCATTAACACTTCTCCAACACAATGGACAAGACTGGTGATGTGTCACACTGGTAAATGTTGCAACAAAATAAAAGATCTATGGCAGGTTTTGCACACATAATGACTCCATGTGTGACTAAATCAGAGCAAGATCCCAGAAAATGACTTAAACATTATTGTTCTTTGCAGTTGGCCTTATTTATTATCACTTTAACTTGAAGGGGAAATCATTTACACTTGCCAATATGACACAGAAATAAACTCTCCTTTCCTGGTAAGTCTGGACACATCACACCCCTTTCCAAAGAACTGGACTGAGAGACCCATTACCCAATTATTTCCACACACTGAAGGATGATAAGGTGGACGCATAATGGAGAGTCTCTGGTGGACCTATAGGGTTAGAATTAGGCCACTTTCAGCCTGTGAGGCGCTGCCCACCGTGTGTCACCGTGGGTCATTCATATGGTTTACCGGTGCATGGGGCTTTGGGTAAGATCCATGTGGCCAACCCCTGGAGAAGGCGTGTAGTTGCTCGATGCAGCCGCTTGGTTTTTTGTAACTTGACACCTGGCTGTGCGGTGCATTTGCCATCGCTTTACCCACAGAAAGCCTATTTAAAAAGGAAAGGGATGAGTCCAACGCTCCTGACTCCGTAACCCCCCATCCAAAAAGAACCCAGCTTTCTCTCCGGCTGCGCGTCCCTCAATCTGGATCGGCATAAATGAATGAAACACAGGGGAATATCGACAGACAATCGCACAGGAAAACTCTCTGTCAAACCAGCCTGCCAGAAGGAATTTATGTCGGGCTTGACAGGCAAATCAACATGAGTTTTTTCCTCTGGAACTTCATCTCAAGCTTGTCAAATGTGTAAAACGGCGACCGGTGTCTTCTGCCCCCCTTGCAAAGGAGTCACGCTGTGATTAACGGTCAGGTTTTTGACTGCCAGGACAAATGAATACAAATGAATTTAGGCACCCGAAGGAGAGATTGCAGAACCTCTCATCTAGACACAAAGTAAGTAACCGTTTATTTGATTTGACTTCACTGTGTCTGTGTCTGTGGGATGAGAGAGGATGTCTTTTTGGAAAGAGCTGAGGTGAGACTGATCACTGGCTGGGGAGCTGTTTGCTTTCCATGTGCGTACCTGGGATGTACCGGCTGGCTGTGATCCAGCTCACCATGCAGGAGTAGAGTCCGCTGGGGACTGCTGAGGCTCTGTATGGGGTCTGTTTGGACCACAACGTGACATTTACCATAACTTTGCCAAAATGTGTCCAAATGCTTGACTCATCTATTTCATTTAACACAAAGAAGGAACAGCAAATTTATTTGGAAGCTCTTATTTAATATCTGTATACCTGTGCGCAAAGATTCCTTATATACTCCAAATATATATTCTGTTTAGTTTGTAAGGTTTTGTGCCACACGCATGCATCCTTGTGCGTGTGTGTGTGTGGGATCTTTGTCATATAGTGTTTGTGCTAATCTGACTCATTTGATAGTGGAAAGAAAAACAGGCAATTATTCAAGGACCTGTAAAGTTTCACGAGAAGGTTCATGAGCATCCAGTGGAGCGTGTATTTTGTTAGGATGCTTTCCATGTTTCCCCCCTTTACGCATTCGGAATCCACAGGCACATTTACGCACGGTAGTTAAACGAAAAAGCGTTAGAGAAAACGCTGTTACAGTTAGTCCAGCTACGCAGTCACATTCACTTATCAGAGTTTATACCAGAAAACATCTGCAGCTGACACGAGTTTTACGACTCTGTAACATAAAATGTGTTTACAGCACATATTTTCACAGACAGTGAAAGTATGTGCTATCCAGAACGGGGCTATTTGTAAGAATATTTGCTCTGCAGCAGCCAGCTGCTGCACACAAAGCATGCTTTCATTCATTACATTTGCACATACATGCGTAATTCTTACCTTAGATTGATTTGGGTGTTATTGCGTAGTGAACATCTGGTTCAGTTAATGTCCGTGCTGAGATAGTGAGGATTTAGTCAGTGTAGGGAGATGGAAATTCTTGAGATTTAAGTCAAATCTCAAATCATTTGACTCACCATTCCTTATTTGTTTCAACTGAAAACAAATTATTATTTTATTTATCGCAATTTTCTGGATGTTTGACAGAAGTCATTCCTTTTTTAAAAAAAAGGATCTTGGAGATTTCCATCCTCACTAATTTATCCCAACAGTCACTGCTTCGTTGTGCATGAATTGAGATATGGTTAGTACCTCCTGTTAGTCTACCTGAGAGGTGTTAGGTGGCGCGCAGCATCACACGTCCACATGGTGTCGCTCTTCATGTCTGGCTTCTGGCTTTTTTCACATGCAATTATTATTCTGCTGATGTGTTGATTTATTTTGACATTTAAAAAAACAACAACCAGAGAGATGAACATTTTCAAATGTAATATTTAACCACACAGACGCTGTTCTGTTCTAACTCCAAATCCAAGCAGAGAAGTCACACGCTGTTTCATGTTTCATCTGTTCCAATAGTCAGAACAAGACTCATGCGATAAATTAGTCAGGAAGTAAACAGTCTGTAGTCAGAGATTGCTTAAGTGCAAAGAGAGAACAGACGGATGTACAAGCCTACTACTGATCCCATGAGATGTCAGTCACCCTCTCTTCCTCATCATCCCTGCTCATCCACAGGAATTTTCCACTGTGGTGTGTGTGTGTGTGTGTGTAGGTGTGAGTACTTCTGTGAGTGTGTATGTGTATGTGTGCATGCTCAAGGGGGGACAGGATCGCCTTTTGGGAAATCCTTTCAGGGAATCATTGAGTAGTCCGAGCTCATGAAAAGAAGCGGAAACTATACAGGCTCCTCAGTGTATATCCACCCCCACCCACCTACCCCTCAACCTCTGACTGGCTGTTGGCCTACAGACTGGCTGCTGTTTGAGAGTGTGTGGGGAAAAAGAGAGAGAGGGAGAGGGAGGAGTGGTGGTTTTGGGGGGTCGAGAGGTTAGAATCAGAGTTTAGACATCAGAGAAAGAGACTGCGGTATCAGAGTGAAGAGAGAACAGTGACTAAACAACATGGAAATCCTCTGACACACTTTGACGGTCACAATATCTTTTTGATAGCACAACTGGAGATGTTATCCACAGGGCAGGGCAGAGTTCATCCCTCTTCTCTCTTTGAAATGTGAGTTCAGTGGTTTACAGCGCGATATATAAGTTCGCCTGGTTAACTGGATGACTTAGGAGGAGGTATTGTTCTTCTGGCCTGTATTTCGTCCACTCAGCTTAGCCCAGAATTCCCCCCAAGGCAGCCGAGTCATAGCTCGCTGTTGCAGTATCAAAACCACACGAGACTGGGGTCAGCGTGCAAATCAGTGCCTCGGATTTAAACGTCCAGTGTGCACAAATCCAGCCCAACCGCCTTTAACCGCCCCGTAGAAGAAAAAAAATCCCAACCTCAACCTGTCACGTATACTTCAAAAGCGACCTAATGAAAATCTAAACAAGCTACTGGAAACTTTTAATATCTAAAGCCAAAGAAAACAGCACAGGGTTTCCCAGGAAACTTGCACAGATGTAAACAGTCTGAGGGACAGAATGAGTATAAATATAAATCTCAGCATTCATGACTCATTTTCAGATATCTAATCGTTCCTCAGTTGATAAGACACTGAATGAGACTGCAACCAGCTGGAAGTCTAGAAGATACACGCTGACACACTCACTCACTCACTTACACAAACTGAAAGAGTAACCACAACCAGCTGTGTGTGGGCTTGATTTTGATGAAGCTTTATTAGCAACTAAGAACTGGAGGAGAGGCAGACATGGATGCCACAAACACACACACATGCACACTTAGATACAAACACACCTTGATTATAATCATTCAGACAAGCGGGGGAAGCAGCCACTGGTAAGAGCGGAGGTTGTGAAGTAGAAATATTTCAGGGACAGACACATGTTCCATGCGTGTAAATATATTTATGTAACAGTGACCGCCTTTACCCACATTTATATATTTGGAGTCGCCCCTGTCCGCCTGCTCCGCTCTAGCCCTCCTGTCACAGCTGCTATAGACATTTCCTCCTCCAATGTGTGTGTGTGTGTGTGTGTGACCATGTGTGTCTGGATGACCTCCAGCGGTAAACAGTGGCTCCCCTGCCTGTCACCAGATCTCAGTCCCCCGCTGAGCTCTCAGTCCACTTGCCAATCAGTGTCCCCAGCTGTGCTCTGCAGCACACCTGGATGTGGTGAGGGTGTTGAGAGAGACCTTTTTTCTCTGTGTGTGTGTGCGCACATGTGTGTTGATTCTGGGAGGAGAGGTGATGGCGGCGAGGTGAAGTCTACCATAGTATTTCTGTCTTACAAACCACAACTTGAAGCTGTGTGTGTGTGTGTGTGTTGGAGAGAGGTGCTCGTGATTTGTAAGTGCTTTTGCAGAATCAGGTTCCCATTTGTTGTTCACGTGGTATCACTCACTCAAATGTGAAGCATGTGTGTGTGTTTTGAATCTGTGTCTTATTTTGTGATGTACAAACAATGAACACATATTATAATCCTATCTTTTCATCACAGTTAAAACACAACGACAGCCATTTCCGACTGTTGGTGCATCTTTCTAACAAGGCAGTCTTTATTAATAAATCACTTCCAAATGCTCCTCTTACGTGGCTGTAAAAAGAAAAAATCCCTCCAACCTGTTGGATTGTTTGACTGCTTGAACCAATTTGTTGGACTTCATGATAAAAACCCTTAAATAACACTATACCAACATAATTTATGCATTATTAGCACACGAGAAACATAGATCACCAACATTTATAACTGTATTATTACCAAATAGAAAGCATAAACACCAGCCAACAGGATCTCTAGAAATACAGCAACCCAATATTTGTTGATGTATGTTTTAAAGCCATCAGTTATAACTCATAAAAAGCTTCATAAAGGATTTAAAGTTCAACATTTGTATGATTCAGTGCTGTGTGCATCTTTCTAATCCTCTCTTCTCTTCCTCCAGGAGAGCCCTATTGCTCTGTACAGTTTTATATTGTACCTGTTACCTGGGACTTACACAAGTACACTCTGAAGGTAAGACGTGACTTAACGTCACCTCCCACTTCCCTCTCACATTTCACTCTCTCACCTCTTTCAACCTTTGCTAAAATTTTAACCAGTGGGGAAAAACAAACTGTGAAAGTTATTGGAGCACTGGGGGTATGTGGGGATTTTTGGAGTTATTCTTTATTTCTTTATTTTTTTTTTTTCCTGTTTGGTCGATGACCAAGTACGTAAACACATTGCTATGAGAATTGGACCAACGGTTGCCATGGTGACCGGTGTTGAGTAAGCCGAGTGAGCGAGGGAGTGATCAGATTGTAGGTTTTAAAGCTGACCAGTAGAGAGGAAATGTGCTCTTAAAAAACACAACTGAAGACAACGTGGGGTCGCTGGCTGTGATGAACCCGATTCTCACCTGAAGCTGCAGCTTCCCTTCACTTTACGGAGCTTCATGATGGCTTTCAGCTCATTGTTTAGCTGTTGGCTGCAACTGTTGTTGCTGTTTTCGGCTATAAAGCTCTTAAAAAAAAAAACCTTCTGTGCACTAACTGCACAGCATCAAACAGCAGACAGGCACAGTAGCTGGCGTACATAGCAGCTCAGATATTTAGATGTTTCCCTAATGAGTTTGTACCATTTGGCACTTATCCTTGATGAAAAGTTATTGATACAGTCCAGTGAATCGGCCCCTTTTCTTGTCCTCTTATTATAATTGAGACTGACAAGGCGCAGAGTTCAATAGGTCGGACATGCAGTCACTGAAACCAAACGTCATCTCAGGTTGTTTCAACAAGGCTGAAACCTCTTTCATGGTTTTGGATGTAGATTCATTTAGTTATAGGTATTATTGCGACCAAGCTGTGTGTGTGTGTGTGTGTTATTTCAAGAAAACATCATCATCCAGCCTCGTCGTTTCAGACTTTAAAAGACCAAGTAATTTCCTTAGTGGAAATTGGCAGTGGAGCTGGTTTTAGGCTCTGATTGGGCTACTTGGCGTCAGTTAAGTCTGGCAACACTGTCTTTGAGCGACATCGCTGTTGCAGAGTGGCTGAACTCACTCCTGCGCTCTCGTCATAAGAGGAGAGCCATGTGAATCGAGAAATGCATCTTTGCAGTCAGCATGGCTATAAGCCCATGTCAGCGATGATGAACAAAGAGATGCCGTCTCTGTAATCTGTGCTGGAAAACACTGATGATGATCATCATTGCTTTAGCTCTCTCTTCAAAGACTGTAGATCTCAAAGTTTTCAGACCTCAAATAGAAGCATCAGGCACTGACTAGAGTTTCTCTGCTCTTAGAGACTCTCTGACATTTAGACTGGCCTTTATCCTTTTCCCCTTCAGCCAAGATGCATCATCCTAAGAGCTGTGGTTGTTTACACAAAATGATGTGAAAAACTTTGTATAAATCCTTTTTATGACTTCAAGTTTGAAAATAAAAAAGAATCTGGGATTGTAGAGTTACAAAGAGGTTATCTTACCAGACCTCTGACCTCTGCTTGAGGCGACTTTACACCCGAATCACCAACCAAATTTTGGTGATCGAGTCGCATTGTGTGTAACGTAGGCACCAGGTTTTGACAAAGAAGAAGATACATGTTAAAAAAACATTATATCTGGCTCTGCCGCATCGATTTGCAGTTTCAAAAACTGTCCAACAAAGCTGTAAGTAGCAAATCAGTGGAGCCTTTTAAAGATTATTCCTGTGCCAGTTACTGAAACAGTAGCTGTGTTTGACTGCCATTACCGTGCAGAGTAGGTATCAGGGAGAATCAAAAGGCCAAAACTCCCTCAGATTACCCTGCTAAGAAGCAGTGGATGACATAGGATCACTCTTCTCTGGGTCTTTTACTCTCCTTTGGAGCACAAAACCAATGAGATGCAATTTGTATGTCAGGATCATTTTCTTTGGGGAAATGGTCAGAGTCTGGGTACTGCAACGGCATAAATTAAGGGTGTGGGGGTTTCGCACCACAAAACCACAACATGAGTTCCAGCTCGGGACCTTTGCTGCATGTCATACCTCCATCTCACCTCATTTCCTGTCTCTCTCTACACAGCCAACTGTCAAATAAAAGGCAAACGTGCCCCCTGAAAAATTTAAATGTGGGAATATGAAAGGTTAAGTTGCATGTCATACCCTTCTACATCTCTCCCTGCCTTCCTGTTTCTATTTCTGTTGCCACCAACTGCAGGCAAAATTATCGAAATGTTGCTCTTACAAGAAGTAAAATTTCACCTTGTTTGCCCTTATTGAAATCACGAACCTTACATTTTGACTCCAAATCTGATATTGTGGGAATACGTGTGATGTATTGCTGTGGGGATGATTTTTCCCCTATCATAAATGGCTCACTGTAGACTACAGCGCAGACCGGCCAAAGAGAGATCTTTTGAGTGTGTTCGAATGAATCAGTGACTTCATCCTCTACAAGGGATAACATTACAGACTGAAGAGCCTTGGATTTTCTCTCTGTCCTACTTGAGTGACTTGGCACAGAGCGAGGCTATGAACTCCAGCCATGTGTTAAACACAAGTCTGTCTCTGTGTGTGAGTTCACATATATACAGTACGCATCTAAACCACATGGTTAATGTATGCACCAGTAGTTGTACAAGTGGTATTTAAATAAAGAAGTCTGGAGACGGGAGTCTACAGAACAGATACGTGTAATGTACCCCCTGCCTCACTCGCCAAGTCCTCTTGTCCTTTACTGCAGAAGAGACCACACAGAGAGGAGGGCTCGCTGTGTGGATGGGTATACACTATACCCCATGTAGGTCTTGTTTTTCCTGCTATTTTATAAAGCCCTAATGTTTTTAGGGAAAGGAAAGTCTTACAGCCCCATACATACGTGGAAATACCATAAAAATGGCTGTACTGGAGAAGCACGTCTACTTTCATTGTGCAAAAGATTCAAAATGTGTTAAAGTCTGGTATGCATCAGCAGCACTTAATAACCCAGACTAGACAGATTAGTTTGTAAAGTTTTTGTTTGACATCATACATGTGAAAACTAAGCTGCTTCCTCCTTCAAGTCTAATTCCTTGATGACCACCAGCATTAGCAGGGATCAAATTCCCGCTCTTAACTTTTCTTTTTTTTTAAACTTTCCATGCAATTATATATTTCCAAAAGGCTGAGCCCCCCCTGTCAGTGGTCTAATGAAGCAAGCCTTGTGCTATAGAAAGACAACCATCTCATTGAAGTCCTGCTTTCTATGGCTTACCAGTACAGCGACTGTTAGGACATCCCATCTGTCTTTCCCCTCATCTTTCCCACTTTCTGTCATCTCATCAACATTGCTCGCCATATTTTCTATCGTTTCACATGCGGTGCTTCTATACGCATGTCCCCCCCATTAGACAAGGCCCAGTGGCCACAGGTCAGAGTGAGCCCAGAGACAATAAAGATGTTGACGGGCCCGGGTCTGAGATCACAGGTCACAGAAAATGAGCGACGGGACCTCTGAGACCGAAACGCTGAACAGAGAGTCAAAGCTGGCTGAAAGGGTGGAAACAGTTCTCTGCCTCCAGGCATGGAGATGCTGTACTCACTTATGGTCACTGTGGTCATGTTATGAATTTCCAAACTGACTCTATTGATGAGACAAGAAGAGACGAGAGAAAGGGAGGTTGTCTGATAATGCCGATGTCATTTGGCTCATTAATTCCCAATAGCCTTAAAACAAAGAGGCCGTGCCTTGACATCAGTCAAGCCAACATTTTCATCAACATGCAGTACAGCAAGATGTACTAATTGGTGTGGAAGTTATATAATTTTGCAGCCAAATGTACATTTAAAACTTGAATTCTGTCCGTTTGTGCTTCAAGATTCACAACAACAACACATACTGTTAGCTTTATCCAACAGTCTCACATTTCCTTGGAGGGTAGTGTGTTGGCCAGATGGTTACTGAGAGAGGATTAGGTACTTTAGCCTGATTGTGCGTTCCTGGTACTGGCTGCATTGGCCTGGGCTGAACTCCCTCCACAATTACCTCCACCAGCCGTCGTGTTTCCACCGGCACAGGGTGAACACCAGAGTCTTGTCTTGCTCGTGGCAACACATGACCATAGGGCAAGGACTCCTTAAAAATGAATATGGTAAATTCCGTAAAGCAACTTGATTATCAGTCGAAAAATATAAAGAGCATTTGCTTTGTATGTTTAAAGCGCAAGAGCAAGTCAGATCCATTAAAAGAAAGTTCATATTTAATTTATTGACTGCTCCATCGAACCAAAAAATCATTTAAATCTCAAAGGACATTCATTTATGGCATTTTCTAGAAGAAAACCCAATTCAACGACCAAAGACAGGAAGGCAAAATTAAGTAAAGATCATACATTTGGAGCCACAGTGCCTTTGGTTTGGCTTTGAAACCTCAAATGATTTTTGTTGGAGCTGTTAAAATATGGCCACATTAGGCCGAGCAGTTCCTTTAAGAATTTGCGGGCCTGCAAATAGCAATTAACAAGCCATATTCTCAGGCCATTTGTCGTGGCTTTACTTAAAGGCTGTTTTATGCTTCACAACAGTCATACGGTCAAAACAATGCCACAGCTTGCCATGTTGGAGAAAAGCGTGAGGCTGCAAACCGCTGACATTTAAAAACATATGCCACTACAGCACCACTGTGCAGCATCTACCCACACAGTGAGCATGAACTGACCAACCAAGGTCTCTCCATCCTCCCCTATCATCAGCCTGGTTTTATATCTGTCTGGAATTAGTACATAGTCATTTGTTTTGACCTTAAGTTGCATAAGTCAGCCTACAGAAGCAGTTTGGTGGCCTCAAAATCCAGTAGGTTATTATTCTTTTCTCTCTTTTTTTCTTTTTGCTTCAACCATCTTTTTCCCATCTCTTTGCCCTCGGGTGTTTTTAGCTCCATTACTTTGTGAACTGCTGTTCTGTGTTGGCTGATGGACCAGGAAGTTATTGGAAAATTGGCTCAAAAGCCAGTGTAGTCAGTCCAACCGCCACTGGCAAAGACAGCTAAAATATTTTGCTGAGCCTCACTTGTTTCAGGAAGAGCAAATTCTCACAATGAATCCAGAATGTCCTATTAATAATTTGAAGACGTTTTAATAGTTTCCCTCTCATACATATTTGCTAACTGTAGATTTGTGTGTGTGCAATAGATTTGGTGCTCAAGTGGTTTCTGAATGTTACTACATCAACAAAACAAGTGGGGCGAATGGATTCTGGACATTGTCTGTCTTACTCCCAGGTTGCACTGATGATTTCCACAGAAGTTTGATAAGTGTTTTGTTTAGAAAAAAACACAGTAATAGTTCAAAAAGTTTCCTAATAGTCAGAGTTTTGTCCTTCTTGGTTGTTTTTTGTTCTTCCTCTGTTCCTTTTTTTTGGGGGGAACTGTAAAAAGATGCACCATGTTCCTGATTATATATTTACAGTTTTGTTTATGGCAAGAACTATGGTCATCTCTGTTACAGAACCTAGACAAATATGAAAGAAATGCAAATATACTTCAATAAATGAATCTGTCAAAATGATTTGCACGTCTAACACTACTGTCCCTTTTCTCCAGATGTGGACATCCTCCAAAAGTTGGGGCTCAAGGGAGAGAAACCGTCACGCTCGGTGCCAGCAGGGGTTATTCCATTCAGATCAGGGATCATCCTCAACCAGCGGGCGCACATCGAAACTCCATTGCGCTCACTCTTCCCAGCGGCCATCTGGCCCAACCTGGCACTGGTCCTGAGTGTGCGCTCACACCGTGTCAACAGCGCTTTCCTCTTCTCCCTGCTCTCAGGCCGCAAGAAGCTCCTTCTTGGTCTGCAGCTTACACCGGGCAACCTGGTCCTTCACACAGGACCAAACACCTCGGTGGCATTGCCCTATGAGCCCCATGATGGTCAATGGCACCAGCTGGCGGTGGGAATTAATGGACAGAGAGTGACTCTATATGCCTCCTGCGGAGAGCAGAGTGTTCATGCAGACTTTGGGTGGGACAGTGAGGAGGGACTGGCTCCAGAGCTCCAGGGCTCCTTCCTGCTGGGGCGGGCAAACCAGCAGCATGCCTCAGCACACTTTGAAGGAGCAATCTGTCAGTTTGACCTGGTCCCTTCTGCACAGGCAGCTCACAACTACTGCAGGTACATTAAGAAACAGTGCAGGGAAGCTGACACATACAGGCCTAACCTTTCTCCCTTGTTGCCTATCCTACCACGAGAAACGAACATCACAGCTACCGCTGCTACCCCTAAACGTGGTGGCCCTGAAACAGTCAAGAAGACCACGCGGCTGAGCCTTGCCAAGAGCGTTGCCGCTGCTGCCTCGGCTGTCAGATATGTGGCCTCCACCCAAACAATAAAGCCCAGCCATGGGACCATTCCTACACCCCTGCTGGGAACTGTGATGCCAGTTACAGTCCAGCTTGGTTTGGCCTCACCGCCTCCCAAGGCCAGGACTGAAACTGTCACAGCACCACTCAGGACAAAAGTAGCCCCGACAAAAGCACCAAGCTCAAGACCCTCCACCTCTAAAGCTTCAAATCAGAAAACCTCCAAACCCACTCCCACAAAGCCCATTCCAAATAACACCTCCAAAAAGACGATCACAGGAACAGACAAGAAGAAACCTACTATTCCAGCCACTACAAGCACCAAACCCACCAAGCCCACCAAGACAAAGTCTGACTCTGCGTTATCAGACCAAGGTGTAGTCCCAAAGAAACCACAACCCACCACAACCAAGAAAACATCTCCTAAGCCTAAAGCCACACCATCCAAAGCCACTCCGTCCAAAGCCAAAACAAATTCCGTCAAAGCTGTCCCTTCAAAACCAACGATATCCAAAGTCAAGCCATCAAAACCAACAAGTTCCAAAACTACAACTGTTAAAACCACCAAGCCAGTCTCCAAACAGGTCACAAAACCAACGAAGCAAACCAAAACCACCAAGGCTCCAGTCACTCCACGACCAACCAGACTTTCGTACAACCCAGTAACACCACCTGCTACTGATGGCTTCCAGAGCTGGGACGTGCCACCGACTCTGTTCTCCCTGCTGGATGGACCTATAGGACAGAAAGGAGAAGCAGGCCCATCGGTAAGCACTTATGATCTGTTTGGTTGGTTTGTAGGTGTGTTTGTGAGTGTGTGTGCCAACAAAGTACATTTCCAACATGCATATATATTCCTGTATACACTTCTTTTATTACTTGGATCTAGGGCTGGATAACACTATATGTTCAAGTGTGAAAAGTTCCTGATGGACTGTTGGGGAACTCAGACTGTGCTACAGATGATTTTAAAATCATTTTTGAAGCTGACAAGGTGCTAGTGTAGTCTTGGCTTTCATCGTTATCCTGGCTGTAGCAATTTGTACTAGCTGGAGGCGAAAGAGAATTGAAATATGAGCACGTCGACAGAGAGAGAGCAGCACTGGGGGTTCTGCAAAACCAAGATGAAGAGACGTGCAGTCTATGTCTCAACTGTTTGTGTTGGCAGTTGCGCTTGGTGAGTTTGATGGTTTATGTTAGGAAAGTGGTCAGAGTGAGTGAGGTACGCTCCTGTAGGGACATCCGAGTCCGTGCTGGTCTTTGTCGCCAGTGAAAGAGCATGTTTGATTCCAGTGCTCTGGGGTTGGAAATAAGACACCACAGAGATATTTAGGTTAATGTGGCACTATCTACTTTCCCACACAGGTTAGAAATCCTACTTTTCTTTCCACCTTTACTCCTTCCCCTCCACTGTGCACAGAACCCTCCAGGCTGGGTGTGACGTGTCAGGTCTGACGCCTTGCCGTCTCTGCACCAGATTCCTGTGTCACAGAGGGCTAGTGGAGGTCTCATGGCTCTCTTTCAAAGCTAGGTCAAGGGTCAAAGCAGTCAGTAAACATCATCATTCAGGCCTATAGTATATCACTCGGAGTGGGAACACTGTGACAGGCTGTGTTGCATCTTGACTGACCACTTGAGATCATATTTAGGGCAAAGTTAGGAGCGGACTGCAGAGAAAATGAATTTGATTGGATATATAAAGTTCAGAATTTAGTCCAAGTAGTTTGGCATCAGCAAAACAAGCTATGCATAATTGTCTTCATCTCCAAACGTGGCCTGAGTAATCAAACCTCAGTGTCTAGTCAGCCTGTTTCTGGGTGTGTTTGTATTTAAAGCTGCCTTTGTGATTGAGTCATTTTAGCGCAAAGTGTGAGCAGGGCCTCTTGCGTTTTGATACGTGCGTCTTGCTTATTCTTTGTAGCGGGCTGTAATTTACCGCTGTAGATTGCAGAGTACGGCGTGTCAAGGGTTGGCTAATTGACCTCTGTACTGATGTCCACACTGCGCTCGGCTGTCATTACCGTGAACTGAATGACTGCCATTTAGAAAGCGCTACCTGCAATCTCAATATGGAGTGCTGTAATCTGCCACAGAAAAGAGATTGTAGAAGGATGATTAAGGGAAATTATGAGGTCATTTACTGGAGGACTGTCTGACACAAGTGTTGATGTGGTGCTTAGGCCAACAAAAACTGGTGCTTCCTGTGTGTGTGTGTGTGTGTGTGTTTGCATGTATGTGTGGGTATGTGTTCCATATGTGTGTGTGTGTGTCTTTGTCTCTGTGTTGCCATGTAGTTCCTTGGGAAATCCCAGATGAATCCTGCCACGCAATACACATGCTATGTACTGTCTCACTCTCTTTCTCACAGCAGTCTTGTACACACACACACACACACTCACACACTCAAAATTTGATAGATATAAAAGTCAGAAGTCAGTGAAAAGCATTGCATCTACTGAGTTTCCAGCCAATTGCTGTGTCATTCATCACTTCTGCTGTCTAAAGCATTAAGACTCTTTTACCTCTCTGCTTCTTCGTCTTCCTCTTATTTTCTTGTGCCGTTTCCACCGTGCACGCTGGCTGCCAGGAGAAACATCCCGTACAGGCACAGATATCGCAACAGTTCCCCGATCTGAAGCACCTTTGGCTCCTCGCTGCTGCTTTAAAAATGACTTCCTGTGAGATTGTGCTCCACTGCAGACCTGAATTTGATTTATATGTTCTAAATTTTTATGTGAGAAAGTGAGAGTTTTAATCTGCTATTTTATTTTTAATTGGAGTTGTACTGACTGTGAGTGCAAATTCAATTTAAACTGATCTGTTTATTACGTTAAATCGTAACTGCGAGCTGCTTGAGTCGTTTAAGCCACAATTAGAAGCTGTTTAATTTGAATTTATGGCAAAAATTCACATTTTTGAACTTTTCAAACTTTGAAACAATTGCTTTCACAGAACAACTCTGCATGAATAATTCAGATACAGTTGTCAGATGGTACAAATCATGGTCTAATTTCCCCTAAGGCACAGCCAGCAAGTCTAAAACCCTCACAACTGAAAACAGCGTCAGCCATCAGACTGTGTTTGAAAATGGAAAATGCTTATGATGTGGGCGTTCCGTGTGACTGCTACCTTCCTGGCTGGACAGGAAAGAAAGAAAAGGAAACACGTTAAAGATGGACAGGTGCAAAGAAAGGAAAAGACGGTACAGGAATAAACAAACAAGTGTAAGGAAGGGAGGGACAAAGCAGGAGGCGGAAGTGTGAAGATGGACAGGAGTGTGTGTCGATGTTGACAGGTCCTTAGGCCACCACAGAGCACACCACCTGTAACAATGGGGGTGGTCTCAACCATGGAGGTCGTCCTGGAAAAGTTAGTAGGGGGCCAATTATAATCTTCAGAGCGATATATAAACGATCGGTAGCAGCTATGATCACAATAACCTTTTAAATGTTGCATTAAAGTTGAAAGTCACACATCTTTCTCACTCGAATAATTGCATTTTTATTGCTGCGATCTTCGCATCTAAGTGATCTAATGAGAGCCTAGAAAATACTGTAATATATTTGCAGTTTTAAAAATACCTCAGCACACGTTTGCATCTCGTTCCAGAGCGCTCCAGGTAGCTCACAGCCACAGGAGCCGCAGGGATTCCTGTTTTTCCTCACCTCCCCTTTTTCCTCTTTTTTTTTTTTGATTAAAAGAAAACGAATGAGCACACGCGGCTGATAAAGCCACACAGGGGCATTGAGTGGCGCAGGAAATGACCTGTTATTTCTAGTGTTTCTATGGTTTCCTGCCTCACAGGCTCAGGACTTCCTGATGGATAAGGTTGAACTCTCATCACCTTGAGGAATGGAATTACCTCTGAGAGGAAAGGTGTCACTTTTTCACCGTGGTAACATAAATGCCTCTTTATGACCTTATTGTTCTGGTAGAGGATTGGTTAAGATCATCTGTATGATATATGTCAAGTATGCAACACTGACCAAACGCTCTCTCCCTCCAGGGACTGCCAGGACCTCCAGGGAAGCCAGGCCTGCCAGGCAAGAGGGGTCCACGGGTAAGTCTCCTCAGTTGCCCTCAAACACCTCCAGCCACGTCAAACACACTTTCATTTCTGTAAAGATTTATATCTGGTGTTCAACCCCAAGATTTTGTTTTCATGGAAACATGTTAATGAGCGTGTCTTTATTTAGGTTTATTGTGGGCATCTTTCTTCCTGCGTGTGTGTTTGTTTGCGTCTTTTTGCTACTGCTGCTGACGTACATGTTGACTGGAAGCTCAAACACAAACAGTCAGTAAATAAAACCTCTTGGCGGGAGGTGACGCAGAAAGACAGACAGGCAAACAAGGACAGAGAGGAGTGTATCTGCGTGTCCTCCAGACTATTTTCTACAATAATAACCTGACAAACCAGGCTTCTACATCTCCTTAAATCCCTCCCATCACCCAGCTGACACACACACACTCACACTCATACACAAAGTTTTTTCTATGCCGGCAGATTGACCATATTCAGCACGGGGCTGCGAGTGCTGACCTCCCACCCCTAAGCATAAACAGGAAAGCTCCTATAAAGACAGCCTTTCAAAAGGCTGCCTGTGCCACAGGATGCCTAATAAAAGCACTGTAAACAGACAGAGAACACATGGCTCCACTGGACTTTCTTCTCCTCACTGAGCTGTTGCAGCAGACTCCGCCGACACTTCATAGGAATCCCATTCTGGACTAATGAAAGGCCTCTTTCTCCAAGGCAGTTAAATAGATATAGCCTCATCCGTGGGTCTTCTTTCGGAGGAATTCTCTTTTACTTCCTCTGTTCCTCTCTGATGTATAGATGCAGACTGACAGGGTTTTGGCCACGGCTTGCCCATTTGTAGTCCAAACTAAAATATTTCAACTACTTTTGGATGCATTACGCTGAAAATTTATACTGACATTCATGAGCCCCAGAGGATCTTAATCATTTTAGTGATTCCCTGACGTTTCGTCGATCACCCACCAGCAGGTTTGCGTTTAGTTTTTGATTTCTGAGTGAAATGTGCCGACAGCTTTTACAATGATTTAGCGCACAGATTCATGTCTCCCTTAGGATGAATTGTAATAACTTTTGTGCTCTCTAAGTGCCATCATCGGGTCAACATTTGCTCAAAAAACAGACAGACAAGACAAGTACCTGCAAAATAAATGGCTTTCCCATTAGCCTGAGCTAAACGTTGCTGTCTAAGTAGGGTAGCAAACATGGTGATAATTACATACTGAATATGAGCATGTCAGTGTTATCATTGTGCACATAAGCACGCTGACAAGCAAGTACAGCCTCACAGAGTTGCTGGCATTGTTGGAGACTGATATAGACTACAGAAGCCTCAGTCTCTGTGTTTTAAAGTTTAATTAATGGACAAAAAACTACAACAACTACAAGCTACTGTCAGTCCAGACAGTATAATTATCTAAATGCATGAATTAAACAGCGATGATTGATGCTTTTTGTCTTTATGGGTGCATGCAAATGTATTTGGATGCACGCGCTTGTGTCTTTTTTACGTGTGTGTTGTTGTTGTTTTTTAATTATTACTTACTGTTTGTGTCTGAGAGACTCTTGGGCTAAAGTCTCTGTGATCCCCCCACTGCTATAGATGTATAAGGAGGTCTTTGTCTGGCTCTAATTAAAGCTATTTAAGCCCCAACAGCACCGCCCATCCCGTCTTTAGTCACAGTTCCACACCATCAGCCCCCACTTTGGTGGATTTCTTGTGATTCAAATCAAACTTACCTGGAATAAAATTTTAATTGGGCATAAAATTCTAAGCGCAGAGCTGCGTGAAGTTGGTCGTGCCAAGTATAATATAAATATGACTCTGAGTGGAACTATTTTTATACAACCATGCAGTGGCTTTTCTCAAAATATGCGCCATATTTGACTCGAGAATTCATTTTTTTCCGAAATGTTAACTGATACAAATATGCACTGGGGCACATTTCTTCCATTTTAGGTTGGAGCCTGGATGGCATTGGACATGCAATTTGTACTTGTCCTTGTAAAAGCCCCCTCGGCCTTCGAACCACATTCATCAGCAGTATGTATCGAGCGACCACCTCATACTGATTTACATCCTGGTGGCTTAGACGTGGCCTTTGTCAACCACAACAAACCAGCTGCTGAACTGCCTGTGGCATTGTCAGTGGAAGTGGTCGGTTTGCGAAGCTCAAACAATGAAAACAAGCCTCTTCAATAAAAAAGCACTTGTAAAGGCCTTTGGTTTTGATTCCAGTTTAACAGGGGGGGTCACTTGCAAACACGTCGGCGGTGTCTGACTCTGACCTCGCAGTCATTTTGTTTAACGCACACACAGAACTGTATACTACGCGGCGCTAATCCCACGCCGTGTAGCGCAGACATATGTGGCCGTGTTTACGACCTGCCTATATAAAGAGCGAGACAGATTATGGAGCTTTCCTGTAAACAAAAGCATTTATCAAGTTTAATTGCCGCTGCCATGTGTGTGTGCAAACACTGAGACGCATAGACACATACTTACACGCTCTCAAACAGGCACTCACAAGCACACGTTGTACAAATTCCCCCCTCTTGGCCAGATAAGAGTGTGGTTTCAATTTAGGAAAAAATGAAATTCACTTGTTGATCACTGGGATAATTAACTTGCTTATATGCTGCAGGCTCACAGGTGGAATAGCATAACTCGATCATAAACATCTTCCTTTATGTGAAAACTCCACTAACCCCCCCCTTTTTTTTTGCTGCACAAAGAGCTGCTCGCAGTTTTTTTTTTGCATGACCTTCCGTAGACTTGGATTACTGGAATTCTGTATGATGACACACAGAGCTACCATTGAGCCCACCGAGCACCACCCATGAACCTTGACCTCTGATCCCACACATGTGAGTGTGAGACACCGTCACTATGGTGACCGCTGTCAGTACAGACGAACTTCTGCTAGGTGTTTCGGTGAAAAGTCAGGGTGAGCTCTCTTCCCGGTCTGTTTGTACGTGCATAATGACGACGGTGGTAGAAGGGTGTGAGAGGAAAACGTGCGGCGGATGCATCGAAGGTACACAGGCCTGTATCTCTCTGAAGACTGTGCTGCATGTATAGTCGTCTGGAGCCTGCTGGGTCAAAAGGGTCTTTGTCTGAGTGGGGGGAAGAAAAAAAAAAACTCTGTCGCCCATCTTTCCTCATACTTCCCCTTCGAACCTCTCCTCTGCCACTAAATGCACCTTGCTTCACTTGCAAGTAAAGCTAATTCACATCCCAGATGGACATTTCATACAGAAACATTTGACATTTGAATGAATAAAGGCGTCGAGCTCCGCTTAGGCCAGTGTGTCTGGCTGTTTTGGTAACATCATGCAACACATCAGCTTTTTAGGGGTCGGAATAATCCCAGGTGTAAACTCTGTATATGGATCTCTACTCTGGAATATTACTGTAATAAGCTCCAGGACAGTAAAACCCACAGACCATGCTTCACTTCATTATTTTTGCAATCCCCCTTTGGGCACTTAACTGCATGTTTTAACACCAGTTTTTAGATGTTTGGCATAAGGTAGCTCGAGGTTTCCATCATAATTTTCAAACTTGTCACGGCCATCATGAGCTATTACTTGTTATTGTTGTAAATGCTGAAAAAATACTTTGGATTACTTACTATTTCCTTTTTTTTTCATATGCTCAGCTCAGTGCATGATGTATTTACCTCTAAAAACTTCGGCTTTCGGAGCCAAATAAATTCATATGGTTGGACTTCTACCAGTGCAGCCGTGTCTGCTTCTCTTCTAACAAAGTTTTACTGTAATTTATGTGGCATATTTTCACTTTGCAACTTTAACAAACACTTGATATATTCTCCCGAATCTTTAGAGGTTTGAGAAGTTTCTGCTACGTGTGCTGCCGACTGCGATCTTTAATTATAAAGAGTGGTTTCACATGCTCTTGATCTAATGTTAGTTTATCAGACATTGCCTCCTCGGCTCTCATTTGGCACAACATCATACAGGGATACTCTTTTATCTTTAATATGGTGACTGTATATACATTTTAAAACTCTTTTACAAGGTTGTGTTGAAAGACAGACCATGTTTACAGCATAGCCCATTAAAAGGGCTTGTCTAAAATATTCTGTGTGGGAATGTAACCTTGGGAGTGATGTCATGCATCCAGATTTAAGATATACGCTATTGGTTATAAGTTGCACATATGGTGTTGATGTTGAATTTTGCAGATTCAATGACAGATATTTATATAGCTCAGAGCAGGCAGCCTGCATGTTACCCTAACATGAAACATTAAGAGCTATCATTTGTTTAGATTTTGACCATTTGGTCTCAACTTAGAACGAGTTGCACAGAGCAAGCAGCGTTATTACCACAGGAACCACAGTAACGCCCTGCATCGCTGTTCAGAGGTCGGTGGTTTTTCATTTGATAGCCCTCGGCTTGTGTGTGCCCCACCCTGGTCTTCTCTAATTAGACACCTGTTGTGCGAGAAGGGGACCCGACATGGAAGCAAGAACACAGCACTAAAATGTCGGTGCCAGCCCGTGCCTACCAGCGTACTGCCCAAAGTGTGGTGAACCGCAGGGTTAATTTTGAAGCATGTAATTCAAACATGTCTAGTTTGTTTAAGTTTATTTAGGGCACAACAACGTCCGTTAACACTGTCTGGATGCGCCGACTCTCGAGGGGAAGCAGCTGCGTGAGGAAAAGAAAGGGAAGATCTTCAGAATCCTTGGAATGAAAATGTCTCATTTGTAAAACATAACAAGTTAAAAACGGATCAAGCTCAGCATTTGTTCGGAACTTTATCAAAGCTGCATTTTTAAACACACGTGTGTGTGTGTGTGTGTTTCACATCAGAGATAACAAAAGCGTTACACACACACTGTGTGTGATGTCCTGTTCATTCATGAGAGGCTCTGTCTCTGGTGAATCAAACATGACAGTCATCAAAGCGCCCTTTGACAAGAAGAGCAGTTACAGCAGAAGGCATTTATGTTGTCATGTCTGCACCCGACCAGTATGTCTGTTTTTGAACTTTGCTCAAAGGGCTTTTTGTTGAGCTGTATAACCCAGCCCAAACCCCAGATTACTTTTTTCTTCTCTGTGGGATTACAGAGAGCAGCCTGTCTGCATGTCCCTAGATGTTGTTTTTTGATGCTGCAGTCCAGATCGCTAACATAATGGCTTCCTGATTTGTTTTCACTCACCTCAGTGAAACTTGCTGACCCGACTCATAAAGCAGTTGTGGCTCTTTTTTTTTTTCCGCCCTCTCTGACTCGCTCGACCCTTGACCCGCTACGGGGATAGGTTAGGGGCCCAAGGGTGCCACCACCACGTGGAGGGCAAGAGTGAGGTCAGACAACCACAGAAAAAAGTCCCCACAGAGGAAGAGGAGGTAGACAGACAGACGAATGGATGGATGGCGGAGACATAACATCAACTCCTGTGCTTCTGTCTGACGGCTGCTCTTAAAGCCCCCCCCTCAAAAAAAAAAAAAAAACGATGTAGATTCATTCTCTGGCTTCCGAAGGTTTTCTGCTAAACCTTCCCATGGGGTCTGCTGGACGGGGCGAGATGGTTCACATTACCAATATGCTGCTACTGTAGATCTCGCTTTGTTTGCTTTCAGACACAGTTGTGTTCATTTCCTCAGCAACAGCCAATGCGGACAGAAACAGACACCAGCCGAGGTATTTAAAATGTTATGATACGAGATGATCTGCGTTACTCATTAAGATGCTTGGCAAATGCGTGTGTGTGTGTGTGGAGGGAGAGCGGGGGCTGTTGAGTGTGAGGCAACAGGGGGCAGGAAAACCACATCCATATGGTGGAGGAGCTCCACACAGCCCATTTTCCATAAACTTCTACCCCCAACACCAACCTCAAATACCTCAGCACCTAACTCACACACACACACAGCTGATGTATAGGAAAATAGGTTAAAGTAGCATGAAGGCTGAAGTTCTCCAGACAGTCTCCCAACCCCCCTCTTCTCTGTAGCAAAACCACAGTCTGCATCAGCTCCATCACGATATGAAGATTGATTGAGATCTCGATCACGGTTTGATTACGTTTTCCTCTCTCCCTCCACAGGGCGCCCCTGGTCCCCATGGAAACCCTGGCCGACCTGGTCCACCCGGGCTCAAGGTACGCACTCTTGGTCTAACTCATGATCACAAATGAAGCCTTTCTTTGTTTTGTTTTTGCCAAGAGCCCCGACGGCCATGTTGATATTTCCACATGAAACCATTATATGATTATGTACCTGCGTCAGTTTATGATCTTCTCTCGCCTTGAAGAGAACGATGATCCCATGAAGGATGAGGATGTGTTATTTTTTCTATATCAGCTGGAATCCATGAAGAACAACAAGGTAATGGAGCTTTGTGGCTGAAGAATCAGGGGCCACCTAAGTTCATGGCAGCGCGGACACACCTGGCAGTTTGAGACACTAAAAGCACTTAATACCGAAGAGCTGTATCACTGTATCACTTTAACATGTGTGCTGCAGAGGTGAAATGTCAGATCTTGGAGATCTGCTCGATTTCGCCTCCAAATACGCCCCAATGTGTGCAATTTTATGCATTTATATGCTCTTTCCATGTAAAATGGATGTGCGTCTATGTGCTGCAGCTCGAGGGGAAAGAAGACAGAAAGTTTGGACAACCCGGGGTAGTTTGAAGTGATTTATCAGAGCTCCAGGGAAAGACATTACTTAGAGTCAGAAAAAGTGAGAACTTCCAATAAATCTGTCTAATTTTAACGTGAGAACACGAGACGACCCTGCCCAAGACAAATTGTCTGCGTCCCTCATCTGATTGTCTTGGACTGATGTATGTCTTAGCAAACATCCTTGACCTCCGACACTGTGTGCTCGGAGTACATAGTAAGGAGCGCTACCTGTATTTAAAGTGCATTATAAAAATGCCTTGCATAAATGACGACCGTGGAGCTGCATGTGGTCGCATTGCCCACCCCCATCACCAGAGCCCTGACCTCCACAGGTCACCCAAAGGGACTGTGTTTGTCCCTGGTTGCATTCTTCAAATTTTACAGTCTTCTTCCCATCATTCGGTGCCTTATTCTTACTCGTTTTATCTACTGTCTGCTCATATTTTATTCAATTAAAGAAATAGTTTAAGTTGGGGGAAATCTGGTCAGTCAAAATTCTTCAGTGCATCTCGTATAGTCTTATTCTGACAATAAATGTGAAGGCAATAACACGTTAAACAAAGATTATATGTATTTTGGCCAACAAGCCCCATGTTCATTGCAGGTACACCATGAACAATTTGATATTAATAAGATATTTAATTGGGCGCCCAGTGGCCTATGTGTTAAATGAATAGCTTCCACACATGTATTGGCTTTCTTACTGGGAATTAGGTGAAATAACTGATAGCAGCATCTGAAGATGGATACTTTGAAAATGCCTAACATTGTCCAAAAGTAACAAAAATTGTCTCTAAACCTCTAAAGCTCGCTAACTAATACATAAGATTGCAGCTGTTTAATCCCTAACAACAAAAACTGTTTGTGGTTTTCTGTGGGACTATTTCTTGGCTGGGAGCAGTGACCTCCTGTAGTCTTTAGGAAGTCACTACGCCTGGGCCAGCATAGTAATTAGTGAGCTTTATTGGTGCTAATAAGTGGATATTATATTACATTTTGTGAGCATTTCCCCAAAAGGTTGAACTAATTCTGTAAGATGCACATCATATAACTATAAAAAAGTCCCTGGTTGGAGAAGCCGCGTTCTACTAGGCAGATATTTGAAACCTCGCCTCAGTGAATGAACACTCCAGTAAATTCTAGGCAGAGTGGTGCAGAGCAGGCTTCTCCTACCTGGCAGGTGTGTTGAGAGAATGACTCTGAAGTGTTTGATGTCTCGGGGTTCACTGCTCTTTCATCGTTAATAAATGAAACAAAGTTGTAAATAGCAGGGGTCCATGGGGAGAGAAGGAGTCAGCACTCAGCCTAATTTCCGATCCATAGCTTTGATGTGCTGAGGCCCCGTTATTGTTACCTGCTGACAATGAGGCTCGGTGACTGCAGGGGCCCCCACATAATGCGCTGCTAAACCGATCTTTCTTCGTGAGTTTTATCTGTCTGCTTTTGTAGCCTTAACCGTTTGCCTGCTCCAAATGAAAGGCGAAATTATCTTGTTAATATGACTGTTAGTTCAAGTTCATTTGGGTCATTTTCACCCATACAAACGCCTGCTTTGTGTTTTTCTCTTTATCAGGGGAAAAAAGGAGACCCTGGCATGTCACCTGGGCCTGCACCTAAAGGAGAGAAGGTATTGTCTCCCTCTTTTTCCATCTACACGCGACATTAATTTATAACATTGTACCGTTTGGCAAGCTCCCGGCATATTTATAACTGCTATTTGTGCAACCAGTCATTGTTATTGCTTTACCATTTGTCATTCTCGCTTTTTTTTGTTCTAGGGAGACTCAGGGATTATTGGCCCGGTTGGACTGACTGGCCAAGAAGGTCGGAAGGTAAGACAGGAATAAACAGAGTATGCCCCCCCTCCACAAAAGCTTCTCAATATCCTTGGACTGATTTCCTTCCAATGAAATGAAATTCAATGCTCTTAAATAGCCATAACAGCCCCCATTTACCAGTTGATGATGTGAGTGAGCATAGTGCTTACATCTGCAAAGTTTGAACAGCGAGGCCCTTAAAATGTTTGGGAAAGCCCAGAAAAGAACTCTTGCATGAGTCATTGTCACCATTTCATAACCCTTGTGTTTTTTCTGTTGTTTTTTTTTTCATGTGTCTGTGGTGATGTTTTCATGCATCTTTGTATGTGTATGTGTATGTGTATGTGTATGTGTGTGTGTTTAAACCCCCCCTCATCTTTCTCCTTTTATGCTGTGCTTTCCATTTCTTCCATCTGTGATCGCTGGATCCAGTACAGAGGGGTCTTAATGTTGGCAGGAAGGATGTCATGAGGGACAAAGGGGGGAGGTTTTTGTTTTTTTGTCATCAGAGAAACAAGAAAGGGGGGGATCTTGCACTCGAAAACACAAAATAACCAGCGTCTCAGATGTTACTTTAGTCACGGCGTGAGTGGTTTTCACAAGTGTGGGGAAGAAAGAAGTGGGACAAAGCTTCTGGTAGAAAGAAGTGGAACGAGCACAGACCGAGATTAAAGGTCTAGTGTGAAGGATTCAGTTGCATCTAGTGGTGTAGTTGCTGTAATTGCAATCTCCTCACATCACCCTCGCCTTCATAGTGTAAAGGAAGCTTGGCAGCCTCCATGGAAGAGGACCCCTGAGCACCGTAGATATGAAAGGCTCATTTTATAAGCAACAAAAACAAAATTATTAATATTTTCAGGTGACTATACGTGCATGAAATCATAGTTATGAATATTATAATCCATGTCTGCCTTATTATGAAAATAATAATCTTACACACTGCACCTTTAAGTCCAAGGGCAAGTCATGGATAAATGGTTGGAAATGTCCAGGTTCTCTGGTGGTGGGAGTCATTTTAATAATAATAAAATATGTTATGTTCATATTGCTTAATAACGCCCAGACTAAAATAAATAAAATGAACACATATGGAACATCGTGTTGAAAGGGCTACGTCAGACCAAAAAAAGGTGGTATAGGACATGATCACTACACCTTGGTGCTTGGTGAGTCTTGTATGCTCCTCAGGTATAAACTAAAATAATCAGGTTCACCTTTTCTTAAACAATCTGATATAAACACATGTCTCATTGTGGCAGAAGAAGAAGATCCCATAAACTGCTTTTAGTCACATTATGTATGAACTAGAACTGAGCCATGCACACATTTCAAACAAATCCAGAAGGATTTGTTGAGTAATTGAATAAAGCAGGTAGACTGTATGCGTTTCAGCGGAGGTGTAAAGTGCCTCTGTATGTATTCACTGTCTTTCCCAGAGCCGCAGTGCTTTGTAACCGAGTGAGGGACGCCAGTTGGATGGCTGCCTCGAGCTTAACATATGGCTTTGGTTAGGAGCCTGCTTTTCTCTCTGTGTCCAAGTCGTATGTCTCTGTCTCTCTCTTTCACACTCAGTCAGAATGGAAAACGTAAAGCTGGTGGAAAACATTCACGCAAAAACTAAATGATTCTTGGCAGTGATTTGACAGGCTATCTGAAAGTTGGACAGTGACATGTGAATCAGAGTGTACCGGTCCAGCTGTCTGACCTCAAACTTATTGTTCAGCTTAAAGGTGAGATCACCTGGCGCGCACATAAAGAAATAGTTACCTGTCTACACTCAGGTGAGCAGCGCTGATAAATGAAGCCTAAGGCAACTTCATAGCTACTTAAAAGTGTATTAATCACCCTCATGTCTGGGTTACCATGGGGACTCCATCAACACACACTCTGACATCATCACAACATGCCTCAGGTATTGGTCAATGAACCACAGACATGATGACTGTAAAGGAAACTCGTTAAATTAACCACAAGGAGTCAGCTGCTTTTTCACGAACACAGAACAGCTGATGAACCAGTTTCCTTACCGCGCTTAACTGGAACTGTAACTCAGTGTATAACAGCTTCTCGCAGGTCTCCGCTATGCTTCCTACCAGTAATCCGACATGTCTACACATCACACTCCTATGACAGGGATGTGAGTCAATGTCCAAATTGTTCTGTGCAAGCGCAGACTGTCTAGAAACAGGCTCTTTGTTTTGTTCTGTTCCTTTACGGTCAAGCTCAGGTGGAAAGTCCCAGGCGTGTCCTGATGCAGGTCTCTCCACTCAGACTCTGAGGCCCGCTGTAAGGTCAATACAAGTAGTGAAAAGCAATGAGGACTTTCATTGCAATTTCATCTCAGTGGCGGGCCACCCTGAAACACCCATGTGCTGTTTCTCCCTCGTCATACCTCTCTAGCTGTTTGACTTGCTCTGTCTCACTCGCTTGGCTCATTACACTGAAGTTGTGGTTTAGGAAAACGGGACAACAGCAGCTTTTCCTCTGTTCTACTCTGAAATTTTCCCTTCTACCTTCTCTGTCTCTCTCTCTCTCACACACACACACACACAGGCTCTTTATCAGCCTTAGCTTGACACTTCAGCCGGGAATTCTGGAATTTGGCTGCCGTTTTTCCATGGAAAACTTTAATGGAGAAAGCAGTGGTGCTTTGAACGTGTGATGGGAGAGTGTGATTTTACACTGTCAGACAAGCCAAGCATGTTCCGCTCTGTACAACATTTGTTCTACCAAGCCGAGTCTGAATGGCTTTTCAGTATGGTAGGCAGGGTCAGGGAGAGGGGACACACACACAGAGCCAAACCTCAGCTACAAGGCCACATTACAAGCCGCACATCTCACCTTACTGCCTCCATCCCGCTGTATTCAACGTCGTTTCCCACCGCTGGTTGATCTGTCTTTTCTCTTCTTCTTGTCAGTCTTTTCTACATCTGTCTTTCACACTACGACTGCTTTTTTCTCCCTTGAAGCCAAGTCATACTGCACAGTAGCATTATAACTTGCAAGCACTCAATGGGTATTTAATCTTATTACGTGCTTCGGTAGATGTTTTCCTGCATTGGGTAATTGTTTGACATTTCGGAAAAACACGCTTATTCGCTTTCTTGCCAAAAGTTAGATGAGAAAACCAATGCATCTTATGTTTAAGTACAGAACTAGAGCCAGATAGCATAGATTAGAATGAAGTCACTGCACTGTTTCTGGCTGTAGTTCACTCGCTGTTGCGATTGCTATAGATGCTTTGGGTAAAATGTTAACATGTCATCAGCATAGAATGAAACCCAATTCTAAATAAATTAGTCAATGTAACATATTCATCATAGCCGTGTCAATCATTATAGTCACCGGTGCAAAAAATGTTATTAGGCCAGAGTTGCAAAAGAATCCAAGAGCAAAGCCATGCCATAAGTCACGCCATAAACACACATGTGGAGTTTCTGTTACGCTCCAATCTGGGAAACTATGACTGTCTTGAGACACATTATGTTAAGTCCTTGTTTATATATCTATAAGAAGTGCCTACATGTGCTTTTCACTTATGTTTCATAAAGGTCCTCATGCTCATAGTGGATTGTCATTTTTCACCGGATGATTTTCCTTTCAAACTAAGTCCAACCCAAAGTTCTCCTAACAAGAATGTCCTATGAACACAAAGCAGAACGATATATTGTCATCCCCCTGCTGTGTGTTAATCATACTCATTTCCTTCATTTATGCAAGACAGTTTATTGTACAACATCAATCTGTCTGAAGCTCCCCAAGACTTGCTCCAAACCAAACTCTCAGTTCAAACTAACAAATCCACATGCTCATCATCGTCGTAATTATGGGAGAATTCAAATCAACCATCATTTTCTTTGCATGTCTCACAAGAAGAACAACCTCTGTCTTCCACCGTGCCCGTAGTTTAATAGCGATACAGCATGCGAGCAAACAAGCCTGCTGAAACTGCGGTTTAGACGGGGATGAGATGAGGGATGTTTTTCCGCTGGTTAGATTTCCAAACCAAATTGTCCTGGGTAGGTTCACGCTGTTGTTTGTTACGTGTGTCCCCGCCAGACATCCGCATGGCAGGGTTTATGTTCTGCTGTACATGCAGCACATGCATGGAGCCAGACGAGCGCCCTGAGCAATCATCTGGCTCCATGCTGTAGAGGGAATTCGGGTAAGAGAGGTGGAAAGATGAAAGCAGAGATTAATGAGGTGAGCGGTACATTTCTGCTACCAGGGCGCTGTCCAGTAGAGGCAGTCCGCGGAAGACGCACAGCCATTTCTTGTGGTGTACGTCTGTTAACAGACATGAGGCCTGCGCTCATTCGAACACACCGCAAAGCAGAGTAGGTTGGCATCCAAGGGAATGAAATGTCATCGTCGGACACAATGTGTCTTTTATTTTACTTCTGCCAAAATGCGCTTAAAGTTCCCAGAGGCATTCCTCGGCTTAGAGGGGTAGAATGGAGGAGGAGGAGGGAGGAGGGTGGGGGACTGCTTACAGGGTGCTACCGGGGAGCTGTTGCAAATGAAAAGCATTCTGGTAGGTTTATCTGATTGAACACACATGCTTGTTAAGCAAGTGGCGTTGTAAACGCAGGCGGGCTGGTGGGAATGGCCTGCTCTCATTAGCAGGCTCATAATGAGTGAGATAAGGATCTGAGATGGTCTAGCCCGGGGAGGAGGGTTGGGAGGCCGTGATTAATACCCAGAACCCACAGCATGTGTATGTGCGTGTATGTGTGTGGCGCGGGGGGACCTTTAGAGCACAGCTTGGGAACATAAGCCGCTACACATGTTTGTACTATAAGTAAGCCATATAATAAGATGACGGTGTACATGTATCTTGTGTTTTTTCCCGCCTGTCTTTGCTTACGTGCACCACATGTGGATGGAAAGCAGAAACCTAGAAAAAAGAAAATCAGGCTAATAACAACAACAGGTGGACATTCCGATTCAGACACATGACAAACACAAATTCATCAGCGCGGTTATAACTGCTGATGTATTAATGGAAATTTTCTAAAAGGTCACACACAGGCGCCATGTGTCTGCAAGTGCATCCATCCCAGTTCTCTCCACAACACTGCTTACCAATAGAGCTTTGACAAAAATATGGAAAGCACACATGCGCGTTTTCATTACGGCGGCGGGCTGTCATCACCTGGTGTTTATTCAATGTGCATCACTCGTGTGTTTTCATCCCAGAAGATCCAAGCGTCTCCTCCTGGTGGTTTTTTGATGATGTGCAGCAGATTATGTAAGACGATAGGGAGAATAGAGAAGTTCTCCAAAAGAACTCGACTGCATAATAGAGTTGACGTCGCTGTACGAATGCTGACGGAGGCAGTTTTCAAAGTGCTGGTATGAAGGTGTATGCCAGTGAGAGTGATCATGTTAACCATAATGAGAAGAGGGATGCTGCGTCGTGTTCCCCTGCTGCAGTCAGATGACGGGACTAAAGGATGGTTTACTGGAACTCATGGAGTCTTGGCTTGGTACTCTGGAGCTGTGGTTTAGGAAAACGGGACATCAGTAGTCTTTCCTTTCTTTACCCCTCTGTTTTTATTTTGTTTTCTCCCCCACCCCCCTTATCCTTTCCTTTCTTTCTTGCTCCCTCACTCTATCAAACTGTGGTCTGGAGAGGCATGTCTTCCCACCTTTTGATTTAGTTTTTCTCCTCTCGCTCTTTGTTGGGGGTCTGTGCCACTGGAGTCAGCAGAACTGTAAAGAAGCACTATGTCAGGCTGTCTACGGGGTTGTAGTTTGCTCTGCAGGCGGAGGGAGGGACCTGCTATCTGACTCAAACAGGAAGGCATTTATATCCTCAACATGCCATGATCCTGGCACAGCCTCTCCGGCACTATTTCTCTGCGAAAACAGCCAGTGGAAAGTCTGATCCCTCGACAGAAGGGCAGATTGATTCCTTGCATATGGCACTGAACACGTCTGTCGTTGATGTTATTGTTAACATGCATATTTTACTTTGCACAAAACTCCACTTGTCGTTCCCATGCAGAGCGAGAAATTCTCCCGTGCTTGGCAGTTTTTTTTTTCCCCCCTCGTCTGTGAACTGTTTCTGAATGTGTGTTTTCTTTCACTTCCAATATTTTTACGCCTAAACTCACTTCCCATGTCTCATGTTTGTCTCTTCAGGGACAGAGAGGTTACCCTGGTCCACCTGGACTCCCTGGAGAGCCTGTAAGTATCTTTCATAGATGTCATCCTCTCGAGCTTCTGCTGCTCTTCACACTTCTGTTAATCCCATGCTTGAAAAAACATTCCTATATCCTACCAGTTGGGCCAAAATTATGTAATGTTGTCTGTAATATTATACAGTACATTTTAAAATTCCTGTCAGCTCCGTGTCTCTTTCTTATCAATCTCGAAACCCAATGAATATGGCCAACAGTTTAGCCTCTTTGGCCAACGGCCAATGTTTCTGGGTTTCCAGTTTAGCCGCAGATATCCGGCACACGCGTAACTGATATCTGGGCCAAGATTTCCTCTGCTGTCCGATTGACAACTTGATACACGAGAATGACAAGAAAGAGGCATTTCTGCATCTCTATATGTGAATGTAGAGAACTTAATAAATTAGAAAAAACACTAAATCATCATCAGACGGCAGCCGTTGGGTTCCAAGATTGCATTACAGCCAATGTTTTCCACCTCCTTTGCTCTACGTACACTGTTGCAACCAAAACTTAATCAAACGTGAAGCCAAAATCTTAATCCCTCGCCTAAGGATTCAGCATTTTTAACCAGATATGCAAAAAATAGAGAGATTCTTCAACCTGACACACGCTCCTTTATCTCTTCTTCATGCGTCTCCCTTCCTGAATGTCTTAATAACGCTTTGCTTTGATGGTGTCCACCATCGAGTCCGTTATCGATGACTAATCCCCTCATATTCTCACATGTCACCTCATTCTTTAAAAGCTCAGTCGTCATCCACTCAGCCCGTGTGCGATTGTGTGTTTGCGTGCGCGCACCGAGCATGCCTGCGGGGGTTGCCAGATTAGATTAGCCTGTTATGAAGCACTGGTGAGGACAGACATCTGGCCAAAGTGTTGTGCTGCAGAGATGCTCTCCAGGATATCAGAAAACGATGCCAAGGAGAGAGAAAACAGAGAGAAGAGAAACAGGAACAAGCCAACTAGGCCAACAGTGACACATTCGCGGCTATTACACTGCAGCTTTTTCCTTTGTCTGACTTTCTTTCTCTGGACTGTTCCTTGCCGCTTGTCAAAGTTCAGCCTCTCTACTACAGCATTTATCTTCATTTCTCTCACAGCCTCTTCCTCCTCTATCGGTCCCTCTTTCTTTCTTTCTTTCTTTCTCTTTTTATTTCACTGCTAGCAGTGGGAGGAGACGTGACTCTCGCTGTTAAGTCCAGCCCAAAAGAGACTATTTTAAGTATGGAGCATCCAGCGTAGTGTCCAGAGTTATTTTCAGTCAGGCTGGGTCATACTAACTGTTGGTATTAAGGAAAAGACCTTAGTCATGGAAAGCAGAGTGGAACATTCTCCTCATTGTCACATAAAGTAAGTCCCCGTTCTCGGGTTGAGGTCACAAGCGCAGGGAGTTTCTGTACTACTCATCACGGAAGAGTACTTTTTCTCTCCCAACATCATGTCCTTCCTCTATGTCCATCCTCGAACGCCCCCCTCTTTCCCACAGAGCTGCTGATGTTCACGGCTCCTGTCCTGAGTCTGAATCACCGCAGCACCAGTGACAGAGTAATAAGCACAACTGTTTGGCATGGCGTATTCTCTGGCTATCGAGAGCAAAGGCCAGCTGGTGTGCATAAAGCGTTGATGACTCTTTGTAATACACCGTGGGGTCTTTTCTCAGAGTCACCCCTCGATGCTGGCCAGTTAAAGATCCAAACCTCACTCAGCCAAATTCATGTCTGGTTTTAACTGGCTGCATTATGCACTATATTTATCCAAGAGAGGGAATGGCAAGCAGTGCACATGGCTGCACGTCCGGAGTGTGTCAAAGGAAGTTATACATGAACACTTGTGCTCTACAACCTGCTCAGGGGTAAGGTTTGGGCAATACGCAGTGCTGGAAAGAAGAAGGTAAAAATGCACGCCAGTACTCAAATACTAATTTGAGGTACATGTACATGGGTGCTTTCATTTCATGCCGTTTCTACGTCAACTCCACTACAAGAGGTGGCAAACTCCAATTTGAGAAAATGCAACATAAAAAAGCAACTTACAGTACACAAATATGTGCCAGTAATAATAATGTAATGTATAATTATATTCACAGGAGCAAAGGAACATTTCCAATGCAGGACTTTTACAGTGTGATATTGCTTCTGAATATTTCCCTCCACCACTGACAATATGGATACAATACTTTATCATGGTGTATTCAATATGATATCACAATAGATTTAACTTTGTTGTCAATTTACACACTGATAAACAGTCCTGCATATTGATTTGCTGATATATAATATAACTGGACATCATAAAGGCATAGCGACCTGTAAACACGAACGGTTTAGTCAAATCTCTGACAGTTTACAACTTTAACTTTAGACTTCACAGTCTCCATATCTGTGGCTCAACACGAATACTAATCCATCAAAGCAAAGAAGATAGAAGACGAGAAGATAAATGAAGTGAATGATGGTGGGGGAGCAACTCAACACACACAAGTCCACTTTTATGTAAAGCACACATCGATCTCCTCAGTTCTGACTATAGTCTGTGGTCCATCTCCTGTGTTCTGTCTCCCTCTCTGCTCCTGTGCAGAACGAGCTGCCTGTGTGTGTTTGTGTTGCTGTAATTTTGATCACTCACCCTCACTCTCCATCTCTCCCCCCTTCTCTCTCCTCCCCGTCTCCCTCTCTCTCTCTCTCTCTCCCTCTCTTCCCTGCAGGGAGAGCAAGGTCCAGTCGGAAGCCCAGGTGCCAAAGGTTATCCTGGCAGGCAGGTGCAGTAAATCCTCTGCTGTGACTGGTACAGTTGTAGTCAGGGCCATAGTAAGGGCAGAGGGCCAAGTGGAATTAGGTTATGTGTTGAACAGCTGACTTGGAAAGAGGAAAATATTTGGATAAATACTGTACAGAGGAGTTGGAATATTAGAAACAATAAAAGATAAAGAACGACACCTGAACAGCTGAATTTGTGCATTTATTGCATATGTAAAACTATATTATATTCCAACACAGCACTATTAATACATTGTTATTGTGTCCAACCTCTTTACAGTATGTGTACTAATAATTCATAAACAACGATCTGGCTTTGTAGATGTCTTGTAATACCTTATTTTAATGGCTGTACATTGCAGTCTTTGGCCTGCCACTCCTCAATAATCATGATGCACAATGACAAACACACTCACAATGTATTTTGGGAAATCCAGGTGCAAAGTGTTGGACCGCTGAAATAAAATTCCTCTCTTTGTTTTTCAGGGTTTACCAGGGCCTATCGGACCAATAGGGCCTAAAGGCGTTCGGGTAAGTTAACTCATCTTCTACCCTTCAAACTGAACTGCTCAAGTTTGAGTTTATCAGACGGAATATTGCTGACAGCTCTCTGACACTTTCTATTCTGCGATATTTATAGAAGGAGACCGTAAATCTCAGTTAAAATTAAAAGGCTGCTGCAAACTATATTGTACTCTAAACATGTCGTTGCACGAGAACAGGTATGTGCACTCTAGGAGCAACAACATCCAAGTGCATGCATCCATGCATCCATGCATGCGTGCACCTCTGCACACCTAAACACATTCATACACACTATTAATAGTGTGCTAAACTTAGGAGCCTTTACTCGTAACGTAAACACTGTGTTACTGTATGCAAGACACGTACTGAAAGACTGGCTGTTGATAAGCCTCCGCACACAAACACACACCCTTTGAGTACACAAACAAAGAAACACACACTCGCGGAGACACAAACAGTGATTTTTTTATGTTGCGTTCTAATAAAGGTTCTTTATCAGCTCCCCTTGGCTCCTCCAAAGCCTCCCCTGCCCCCACTGGCTGGAATTTCCTGTTTAAGCTCCGTATGAGGCCCTGCTGTCTTAAAGAGGCATTCTAGTCTTCTCTCTCTCTCTCTCTCTCTCTCTCTCTCTCTCTCTCTCTCTCTGGGACACCTTTCCAAATATTCTGCACTCTCTTTTCGCAGCGTACTCCACCAACTCGCCTGAAGCTGGCATCTAACTGTTTTCCTCCGGTGTTCAACTTGTTGTGGTGTTTGTGCTTGTTTTTTTTTTCCCTCTCTGTATGTGTGTGTGTGTGTGTGTGTGTGTTTGTGTCTCACCCTCAACCCTCAACCCCCCCGACAGCTCAGTCTGATGTCCTGGCTATCTACAGAGATCCCTGGCGTGAGGGTATGTGCCCTTGGACTACATCGTGGAAGCCAGCACCATGCAGTCCATGGGCATATACACTTGCCTCATGGCTTGGTTCTTCATGGAATCCCATCCCCTATCCATGCTGGACCGTCGCCGCCCCCCCCCCTGAAACGCAGCCAATAGGAGTTCCTGCTACTTCTTTCATTGTCATCCAGACACTCACATCCCGTATTTCCTCCTTCTCTCCCTCTTTCTTCCGTGTCGTCCTCTCTCCTCTCCTCTCCTGCAGGGTTTCATTGGAATCCCGGGACTTTTTGGCCTTCCTGGGCCTGATGGCGAAAGAGTGAGTTCTTGTCAAATGTGTATTCTCTCTCGAGCACACTTCATAACTGCAAAGAAAAAAAAAAAAAAAGCAGAGTGACTAACTGAACCCGTCTAATGGCCTTATGGGATGGCAACAGTGCGCCTCTTCTCATTCAGCTGCCTTGTTGTTGTTATAACGCGGTAAACAGTCCCCCAGCTGTCCGAGATGCTGCTGCTGCTGCTGCTGTATAAGGCTGCGTGGGAGTGTTGATGACTCACATGATAAAAGCCCCCCTCTTAGAGCTTTTGAACTGCCTGAACTCATCAAGGCCTCCTCCTTCTGTACAGCCTCTAAAACATGAAGCGATTAGCCCACTTATGACATGTTCCAGAGGGGGTTGCGTCAGCGCACGGGTCAGGCTGTAATCAGGACCTCTCTCCAGCCAGCCAGCCAGACAGCCAGCCAGCCAGTGAGATGGTTCACACCTTAACTGCACACAGCGGACGCTGTCTGTCTGTCGTCTCCTCCCCTGAGAAGCCGCTGTTTGTTTAACATATATATGCATGAGATGGAGACCTAAATCTCTCATAATAGGCTGGGAAAAATGTTACAGTCAGCTGTTCCTCACATCTGTCGAAGCAGGAGTTGAGAGACGGTTATGGCTTTTTAATTGTGTGTTTTGGGCTTCAATCAGTTATGCCCAAGTGTGTCATGTTTTGCTTTTGATATGCATTTTTACATAATGTCTTTATCTTTCTTCTCCCTTTTTTTTCCCTTCCTGTCTTCCTCGAACCCTTTCCTTTCTTCCTTCTGCTTTGTTTTCCATTCCACCTCCTCCGCTCTTCTCTCTCTTGTTTTGATTTTTTCAGGGCATTCCCGGCGAACCAGGGAAGAGGGGCAAGATGGGTAGGCCGGTAAAGTTTTGTCTCAACATACTTTACAGATAATCTTTTTCAAAGTGTGATGAATTGTGCTGTGTATCATCTGTTTTAAATGCTTGGGAGTTGGTGACGATATCAAAACATTCAAAATCGATATTTCGTTTGATCAGAGATCTGCAGCATGTTCACAATCCAAACTCGAATGAGGCAAATTAGCTTTAAGATGATTTGGGTCATGTTGAGAGCCTTCGCTGCAAAGACTCCAACACCTACACATGTGAAAATTTATAAGGTCTGCATTTACGTCATTGTTTGAGTCAGCTCAGTATTTCCATGGCTGTTGGAGGGGTTAACTGCAGCCTGAATGCTATGGACTCCCAGCAGTCGCAGGTCGGGGTCTTGGATGCAACAAGAAAAAGGCTTTTGTTGCAATAAAGGGCTCCACAGCATGGAGCCGTGCCATTTGGAGGAAGCCACCGGGTTCTCTTGTGTGTGTCAGATAGTGTTCAAAGTCAGTTTGACAGAGCGTTTTAGAAAGAGCGTGTAACCCTGAAACTCGACTGCTGAGATCATTCTGCAGCTGTTGCTTATTGGCTTTTTCAGTAAATAAGGCAGTTATAGACTGAGCACACGCAAGCCGGCGTCCGCTTAGTGTGAGGTTTCTAGTTTATTCTGTAATTAGACAGATTTTTAGGAAGTAGCTGTGGATGCAAACTCACCACGCGTGAGGCTTTTTGATTTAGCGTTGTGTGTGTGTGTTAGAGTCATGAGCTGATTTGGTTTTTCAAGATTAAGGCCATTTCACAGTTGGTCACAACATAGGTCATGCAAAGCCAAAAGTATTCACATGGAAGAGCTGTCACCGCATCTTGGATGAGCGCTGCTTTTCAAGGCTGAGATGACAATGTGTCACAGTCCATAACACAGTTTATGCATTTCCATACCAAACAGGAGCGATCCTGAGAAGAGGGTAGCAGAGGAGTCCTGTAATTTGGATCATTTGAAATTCTGTAAAAAGGCTATTCTAGCTCCCGCAACCCCCTTAGAACTGACCTGTAAATGTAACTGGAAAACACACATATCATCATCGTCATCTGGTTTCGCTGCTCCTGCGTGGAAAATAAAGGAAAGCTAAGGACACTTACAAGATGATCCCGGAGAGATCATCCCTCTCTCTTCTCCTTGCCGGAGGAGAAAGAACAGAAGAAGCACCTGAACCGGAGCCAGACATTTTAACGGCCATAACCACAGCGCTCGTACTCTGTCGAGGAAACACACACACACACACACACACACAGATGCACAGTCCGCCATCTACCAGAGGCAGATGAAGGAACAGATATATCTAAAAACGGTGGAGCGCATGAAAAGTTTTCCAAAGTGCATCGCCAACTGTCTTGCGTTTCAACTTTGCTGTGTAGGGTTTGTTTGTTTTCTCGAAGTTCTCAGGCTCATCAGAAGACAATTCTTTCACATGGACCCCAGTATCTGTTAGTGAGTGAAGCTACTGTGTGTTAGTATTTCATCTCGAAGTTGAAGAACAGACTTCTCCGACATAAAAGCGAAGCCACACCAAAGGCTCATGTGACCTTCCTCAAAGGCTTTTTTTGAAGCGCTGTTCTTGGCAAAGCTACATTTCCCACATTTGTCCTGAATTTGTGCGGCAGCGGTGACAGCCTGCGTGATTCATCCTCCGGGTCACTGTCATGCTTCATAGATTTCTGTTGCACTTGTGCTTCCCCCCTTGCGCTCGATATTTTAGTACCATAAAGCAGTCTCATGCAGTCCTCCAACAGCCTATTAGGAACAAAAAAAGAGCTTTTTCTTCCCCTCACAGTTTCAGCATTCAGTGCAGTTCTAGTCATTGACCTGATGAGACATGTCGGTAGATTGAAGGCTAAGCTGAACATTTACATACCATCAGTCACAAAGATTTATTATTGTTTAAATATGAAGTCTAGATGTCAAAATTATCCCAGACTGGTTTTCTTCCCAAAAAAAATAAACTCCAAACTCAAATACAAAGACTTACATTTAGTCAGCAGATTCTATTTCTAAGGGGCGAGTCAGCGATTCAAATAAATAGACATGCTCGTAGACCTACATCTAAAACATCTCTTCTGTTACAAAAATAACCGACTCTTTACGGTAGGTACCTACGGTAATTAGCATTCTGAAACAATGTGCGGAGGCCGCAATGGCAGAAACGTTGCCATTATGATACGTTGGCGTTCGTGCTTTGTGCAGATGTGGGTTTTTTTGGGGTTTTTTTTGCTCTTTTTGCAGCACCACCAACTGTTAGCAAAGCTCAGATAGGCATCCCGATTGCTGCTAAATGGACAGGGTAATTGCTTGGCTGCTGTTTTCAAGTAGAACAGTTGGCTGTCCACACCCTACAGCTGATAGACTTTAATGCATATAATGGAGCCATTACGCTCTTATTTTGTACCGATGTTTTGTTTTGACGCCTTGAATTCCTAGAATTGCTGTTCCTTTACAGTAGTAGCATTCTTGGTCAGTGGTATTTGTGGTACTCGTGTAAATTTGACTCCGTGGTTGAAGGCGTAATTTACACACCCTCCTCCAGTTAAAAGCATTTTATTGTCATATCTTACGAGTTTCTTCAGTTCTGTAACTGAGGCCTGTGATTTTGTATTATTGCAGCAGTTTCTGCACAATCATACGCAATTAGAGTCGCACTTAGCTGTGTTTACTGTACACTGAAGTGCCTATCTGATTGGCTCATAGTGACGAAACCACAAAGTGTTATGACCCACTTCTTGCAGCTCCCCTCACCTCTAGTTTTATAGTATCCTTCAGCTCATTATATTTTTTGATGTTCTGTTTCATAACTTTGCTATTTTGTTTCACTCTCAGTGCTCTCGTAGTTTAACAGTAGTCAGCTGTTTTCAGACAAAAATACTTTTAGAATAAACTGTACACTACCTGCTCAGCACCAGCAGACTGCAGACAGACAGTTAGGTGAACCTAGCAGCTAAAAAGACAGATAATTCCCTCAGGAGATGGAGATCAAACAGAAAATTAGAATAAATATTAGACATTGACAGGATGACCAGAGCTGTGTCTCAATTCGGATAGCACTTCTATGTGGCACACAGTCCAGTAGTGTTGTCTAAATTTGAGTACGATGACGATTGCAACTTTTTACCACCTCGTCTTCGCCGAATTGCAACCAGACAGGTTGTTAGCACCAACTTTTGACTGCAAAAACATAAATATAAAACATATGTACAACTTGCATGTATATAAACCGCAACTGCTTCAGCTCCAGCAGCTTCCTTCTTCCTCTGGTCCCTCCATTTCTGCTACAGAGCCAAAATGGCGTCCTCTGAGGGTTGCGTCCAGTGTTCCACACTCAACCTTCAGTGCATCATGAGTGCACCATCTACTTGCAGCACACTGCATTTTGCCATAATTGACAGTGTCTGTGCACTTATGTACTTAAAGTAGAAAGCATAAATAAGCATGGAAGTACGCGAATTGAGACACAGCACAGAAACATAACTGACTGTTTGCTAACAAGATAATATATCACTTTCATATGGAGAACCTGCATCCGCTGTCCCAAAGAGGCCAGAATTTTTTTTGTTTTTTTTATTGGATATCTGCATTTGATTGTCAGAGTTTGTGTGCAGCAGAACACAAAAGCTTTTCTCTCTGTGTCCTCAGGGGTTTCCAGGGGACTTTGGGGAGAGAGGACCACCTGGACCAGATGGAGAGCCAGTAAGTCACACTGTCTCAGAGTCACTTTACAAACACAGTCACACACTTAAATATACATAACCAATCCATGTGCTCGCACGCACAAACACACACACACACACACACACAGGCCTCCCACATACACTCGCACAAACTGAGAGCAGTGGTTTCACTCACCACCACCACCACCACCACTACCACCCCCACCCGCCAACCTCCCCCTAACCCCCCTGGTGTTTTAGTACTGACATTCTGGCAGCGTCGGGTGAGTAAATCATCTGACAGTTCAGCAGTTTGCCTCTGTTGTTCTGTTTTATTTTGAAGTTAGTTTTTTTTTGCTCCGGACAAGCTTTACTGCTGTATTTAATTTCATCCCGTGCTTTCCTCTGTTCTCGATAATTTTACTTGGCACTCGTTTTCAAAAACCTGCAGTACTAAAAAGGGGGAAGAGGGTGGGCCTGGCTTTTCCATTCACCAACGTTCACCGGGCCACCAACACACACACATACAGTATTATTAAGAGGCGATATCCAAGAATAGTAAATGATGTAACAGAGTGTCGTACTGAGTAATTGTTCTAAATTAAATAATGGTTGGTCAGCAAAGACTGTTGCTGCCAGCCTTGTTGCACGCCTGCATCCATATGGAAGATATCAAATCATTTCATATGTGCATTTCTGCACATTCACTGTCATCCTGACAAATGTAGCACTTCATCGGTCAGAGTGGGAAAACTCTAAAATCCTAAAAACATAAACACATCACTAAGTTGCTCTTTAACGAACTCTGAAATACATAATTAACATGAAGCACATTCATGTGTGATATATCTCTGAGTTTGCCAATGATTCAGTTTTGTCGATCAAGCAGCTAAATGCCTAGTAAATCCTTTCTCAGCGCTGCTGCTTTTCTTTTTTCTCTTGAGTAAGGAATCATGCATCAGATGCATCAGATCTTAACGCATATTCTGAATAAGCTTTAGGGAGAGATACTTTTTTTCCACACCAGGTGAGCCACTCTTTTTTTTGTCTCCAACATTTGGGGAAAGAATGTTTGGTGCTTCCTGCAAAACATCTGGGTGAAGTTATCTGAGAGGGAGCAGGTTCCTCTGTCACCGCCTTATCTTATCTAATTTCTTTGGAAATAAAAAATTAGGAAAAACGCAGAAGCACTTTCCTGATTTGTCTTGAATTTACAAATGGGTCGCCAACAACCTCAGCATCCTCGCATATTATCCTAAATAAATGATGATGTCTTAAGGGATCACCAAGCGATTTATACAAAATTATCCAATAGTTGTCGAGACATTTTCCTAAAAACAAAAATGTCAACCTCACGGTGACACTAGAGGTAAAATCAGGAGTCACTGTGATAGCTCGTGAATGTTTGTACCAAGTCGTCTGGGAGATGTCGAGATATTTCACAGGATAAATGACAAATTTTGCTCCGTTGTGGGCGCTACAGGAAAAGTCAAACGCCAAAAAATGCAACAAAAAAAAATCAATCTATTGATCTCTTTCATTCTTGGAGGGAGAACGAACCTGCAGATTTTTAAAAAAGCCTCAGTGGGACGATGGGCTCACATCCCCCCCCCTCCACCTTTACCTCAGACACACACACACACACACACACACACACACATACATGCACACAGCCCCCTCTCATAAGCTGTGATGAACACTGAGCCACTCTTCTGAGCATGTTTGTTTAAAAAAGAGCCAATAACCCCAGAAACTTGCTCCTTCTCCCTCTCCCTTCATCTCACTTTACTCTCTCTCTCTCTCTCTCTCCTCCTCTCTCTGACTAGGGTGACATGGGAGCCCCCGGTCCAAACGGAGTCCTTGGACTTATTGTGAGTAGTATTTTGTGTGTGTGTGTTTTTTTTCCTGTGTGCTCCTCCTCAGTTCAAACATTCCCATTTTTCCCAGACACTTATTCCGTAAATACATAGCTGTGAAGGACTGTATTTAAATGAAACGGAATATGCCTGCTTAATTGAAAAAGTGCTCTCAATTAGCTCTCATCATCATTTACACTGCCAGCCACTTTTGTGGGAAACTAACCGCTCACCGTAGGTTCTTCACCACTGTAAACATATTTAAAATAGTGAAAGTGGAAGGTTTGTTGGAAGCCAAGGCGGAAGACGGTTATTTAGTTATTTTGACTGTAGAGCCTGAATTATGCAGTTTACACCTCCCACTTCCTGTCGTGACAGACATAACACGATCCCCTGCCTGATCAATCAGACACATCTTAACAAAGCACATTGTTCTCCCCTTGAATCTCTCTCTTATTAACTATTTTTGAGCAGGAACCCCTCCTCCCTTTGCCCACCCATCACCTTGCCCTCCACGCCTGCCCGGCCCGACAGCCACATAATTGTGTCTGATTATAATGTCTCCCTGGTTTCTCTTGTCGTGTCCTGTCTTCACCCGTCGCTGCTGCTCCTCCCGGTCTATTCTAGGCCACCGGTGGTGGTAGTAGGCCTGTAATTGTAGGACTCTCTGATTACAGCTCTCCTCTGAGCTCTGCGTCCTCTGCATCCATCTGACCCGACAGCATGCTGTACAGCGCAGCACTGAGCTGCACTTCAAAGATATAAATATACAAACACCCTTCTCAGGGGACTGCAGGCTCAGGGTGAAGGCAGGCCACTGTTGAAGAAGGGAAAGTGTTGGTATCAAGAAGACAGACTTCAATTTTTATTTCTTTGTTATTTTTATCTTTCTCTCTAGATTTTGGGGAGTTTTACAAACTGGAGTGACATGTTTTGTGTTGTTGTTTTTGTCGGCCACACACACCACCTCTCTTTTCATCCGGCTTTCAAATGATGGAGGTTAAAAAGGTTGTTGTACTGCACAGGAATTGAGCCTGGGCGCCCCCTGTGGCACATATTGATAATAAACCTAGAAATCTGAACTCAATTAAAAACATTTTACACTATAATATCTTGTATTTATTCATGCATTTCTAAATTTTAGACAGATAATATGTGGTCGATAGAAGCAGCTGCAGTTGAAAGTCACTCCAGTTGAAAAAATCTTTTTATTCTCACATATCAGGATGAAGAAACGTTTTTAACCTTTCAACTCTCAGCATAAAATCAAGTGACTTTTTCTGCAAGTTTTTTTTTTTTTTTGCATTACGTAATTCAATAACATCCTCTTTCACACATGCAGATAGCACGGTATTCACAGAGAGACAAATATTTAATCCACTGAGCCAAGGCCACCCCGGAGGTTGTTAGAAGCAGAGCAGCGGAAAATGAAAATAAGATAACTATTAGCAGCCTGTGATCGTTCTGTCTGGAGAGAGGACGTGTTTCGCGATTTCGTGAACGTAGCTGCAGTCCCTTTTCAAACGTTGACACAAAAAGCAGATAATGCAATAAGGTCTTTCATCCTTCCGCATGACTGATCCTCACTGAATGAAATGAAAGCCAGTTCTCCTTCGCCGTAAGACTGTAATCTTGCTCTGTCTTTCTTCTGCCCTGGAGCGTGAATCAGAGTCTTCGCTCCTTTTCCAGTGATGGAACAGATGTTATCCCAAGCATTTATTTGTTGCATTTAAAATAATTTTCTTCAGGGCTTTCTTCAGATGGAAACACAGACTGGCGTCAGACTTGCAGGATCTATTCCTTATCTCTTTAATTTGGTCGTCTATTATTCGTCCATTGTTTTGTGTGCAGTGCAGTGCGATCGCTGCGTGGATAATCTGGAAGCAAGACAATGAGGCTTATTCTTACACTTAATGAATGCCATAGTGAACTGAAGTGCACTCGTTCTGCGTGTGTTTGCCGAATGGAAGTCAGAGGGCTCAGCCATGCGTTTATCTGTATTTTATCCATATGATCACTGAACATGAATGTTTCTTATTTGTCCCCTTCTTCTGGCTTCAGGGTGATATGGGACCAGTGGGAGAGATGGGCCTTCCAGGACCTATTGGACTGAAGGTAATCAGACACACACACACACGAGTTCAGATGGAAACTGTTACCTTCACTGTCTTATCTTGAATTGTCTTGTTTGGACTGCCTTTTAGTTCAATTATGTGTTATATAATGCAAGAGAGAGCCAGGGTATGAAGACGTCTGAAAAAGCTTATAAAGGACAAATACGACTCTCCTCCTCTCCTCCTCCTCCTCCGTTTGGTTTAAGCCTTCCGAGGGTTGATTTCAGGAAATGTTTGGTCTGTTTGGGTCTCTTTGTAACTCATCTGTTGGTGCTTATTCCAGGGGGTGCCCGGAAATCCAGGAGAACCAGGACTGAAAGGTGATAAGGTGATCTGAATATTCCTGTTATTGGCCTGTGTTTGAGTGGCATGTGATGGATATGTACTTCTCTGCATCCTACTGTAGTCATCTCTGTTAAACCTTTATACATAGAGCATGCTGACATTTGGTTCCACCTTCAACCACACTATAAACTACATATGATTTTTACTTACTCGTAGAAACCTGTCCAATATCATGCTTTATCTCATTTCTATTTTCCTTCATCATTTCTATGAAACCTATTGTGTTTGTGTGTGTGTGTGTGTTATACGGTATGTTAAAGGAACCTTCACCTACTCCAGTTTTATTTTTAGGCAGTCAGCAGGGAAGCCAAATGTTGAATAAACTCAAAGGAATAGAGAGACAATGTGGGCTTATTTGGTTTATTGCCAAGAGTTAGATGAAAAGATCGACACCACCCTCATAATCGTCTGTTCACGATGACGCTGGAGCTACGAGATGATTAGTTTAGCTTCATATAAAGCCTGGAAACAGGAGGAAACAAAGCCAAGTAACAAAATCCGTCTACCGACACCTCTAAAGCTCACTGATTAAAACACTCTGTCTTATTTGTTAAATCTATAAAACAGTACAGTCATGAGAGTGGTATCAATCTTCTCTAAACAAACAAAAAAAAACTAAAATAAATGAAACAGTAAAACATTAAAAGGATTGAAACAATACCTGAAGATAGAAACAGTAGATGTTTGTGATTTTTCTTGTGGGAAGATATTTACAACTTTGGGGCCTGAGCAGGAAACTTAATAAAGTATCAGACTCGCAGATTTAAGCAAAGGCCAGCATTAAAATCTTCAAATCATCAATCAGCAAGAGCAGAAAAATATAAAGTTACAAATGGACTAGATGAGATAACTTCCCCACATTTGCAGATGACAGAAAAGATCTTGAGTTGAGTAGTTGAAATGATTGCACCATTTACTTGAGCTTCTCTTGACTGGTCTGAATGAAGAGATTAGACCACCATTGTGCACCTCTTTGCTTTACATTTGTGAGGACCAGAGGTCAAATAATTGTTTGTCTTTAATTGCTAATCTGTTGAACACTGGCTTATTCTCTAAGACATGTGTGTACAGAATGGCGTAATTGCTACATTTTAAATGCCTTTCATATGACAGATTGACGCCACATGAAGAACTTGGCTTATGCAATGAAATGGATTCATTATGTGAATAATGTACAGACCTGTAATTGATATTGTCTGTTGAAAAAGCTGAATGCGACTGACGAAGGAGAAAGTTACCGTTCCCCCTAATGTTTTTCATTTCTCTTTCTTTCTGTCTGTACCTTCCGTCTTCCTGCGTCAGGGTGAAGTTGGGATTCCTGGAGAACAAGGGGAGCTCGGGTACAAAGGAGACAAGGTAGATCACCGCTGCATTGCATATGTCCATCTTATAAATGTTCATTTTCTCCCCTCATTGGCCCCCGCCCTGCATGCTGTCTCCAACACACACATCCAATGTTACGCAGCCTTTGTTACCGAACTGTGCCTTTGCAAAAATGACTTAGCCAGATGTGTGCTGTCCAGCTTGTGGAAATTCTTATGTAAACCCTCCTCATTTGTGTGTGTGTGTGTGTGTAAGCAACATCGAACCCTTTTTAGCACCATAATGAACAGAGTGGCCTCGGGAGATAACAGAAATACTGAGCAGAGTCATGCATGTCTAATGTCTGCTTCCTTCGACAAAAGACCTGGGTTCTGTTTTTTGGCTTCTGAACACTGTCCGACTGTCTGTCTTAGTTTTTTATGTATTATGTTTGTATTGGACAGGGCATCCAAGGTGCTCCAGGGTTACCAGGCATCCGTGGGAAACCAGGACCACAGGTTAGCTCAGACGTTAATGAGCAGAAATACGTGAAAATGCTAAAAATGTGAAAGTTCCTATCTTGCAGAAATGTGATCTGAAGAGTTAGAGCCGAAGATAGATAACACTCACATTTCTGTCAACGACTAGAAGCCAACCTTAGCTTAGCTGAGTGGACACGTATGAAAAGAAGGAATGGTCTTCTCATCAAACTTGTCTGTCTTTGTTACAGGGCAAGATCGGCGAGATAGGACCTGATGGCGCACCTGGACCACCAGGCCCCGAGGTTTGTATTTACATGACTGCATTGAAGGAGTGAGTTTGTTTATTTCAGTCAGACAATGGAAAAACTTTTTTTTTTAACTGGTCATGACAGGGTTTCCCTGGTGACATGGGACCACCGGGAGAGAACGGCCTTGAAGGACCAAAGGTGAGTAAAACCGTCATCTTGGCTGAGTGGTCAATCATGTCAAAGAGTCTACAGTCATGCAAGGTTTTTCTTAGGTTCTCCAAATGTTTGCATGCCAACATGCTCACAATGACATTGGCAGATATACTAAACACTGTGTACACCATCTTGGTTTTATGTGTGAGCGCGCAAACATTTGCAAATTAGCACAAAAAAGCCAAGCACAGCGAAGGCTGAAGGCAATGTTTGGCAAGTATTTGGGCATAAACCAAAGCGTTGAACAAACTAAAGATTTGACCTTATGTCAGGCAATCACCAAAGTCTGACTGATTTATCCTCTGGTCACTGTGAATGTCTGTACAAAACTTCATGTTAACCCATCCAGTGGTTGTTGAGTTATTTCAGTCTGGACCAAAGTGGTGGACCAACAGACCGACATTGCCATCCTAGAGCCACACCACCAGCGGCTAAAAACATATTTGTAAATGCAACATTTACACATTAGCTTTCATTTGACTGTATTATTTTTTTTTCACCATCCAGGGAAAGCTAGGGGCCAGAGGTTTACCGGGGCCACGAGGGGTGCCTGGCTTGGAGGTAAGTCTGTCGAGAGTCACCGCCCACATCAAAACGACCCCCAAAGCACCAAAAGGCATTAAAAGTTTTATGACACAAGACTTCTCTTTGCCGAGGGCTGCTTTATGTCCCCAAACATAATTCATGCTAAGATCAATATCATCTGTTTCCAGGGAGATGAGGGCCCGATCGGACCACCAGGCCCAACAGGACTCGAGGTGAGTTATTAGATAAACACCTGGCTGGTGGGAAGAAGGGGGAGAGAACTGATTAGAGGGATCACTGTTACTGAATATAGCACGTGAACAAATAACATTCACGTGTGTTCAGTCAGGGAGAAACATGAAGTCTGTGCGTGCGCGCTCGTGTAAGTTTGCATGTTTGTTATGCATCGTTGTGGTTTCCTTCCCTATGCTTTGTATGTCTGTGGTAAACAAAGGGATGGGACGACCACAGAGTGTATGGAAACTCAGCTGCAATGCGAAGCTAATTCTGTTTGCATACTTTGCAGTACGGGCACAACAAACTGATTCACAGTCTCGTCGTATCAATACATCCTCTGCTTTAAATCATGCATAGCTCGCTTTTTGAGTTTCAGCATGCAGTATAATTTAATCGCTCAGTTTTTATTATGCATCCCAAGGTTTGTTGCGCCGCAGTGCAGAGTTGATCTGAAATATATCTGAGGTAATAAAGTAGGTCGTCATTATGGATTTTTCATGGTTTGCATTCGAGAGTTGTTATAACTTGTCTCCGGGCGATAGTCCTGTCACAGTGAAGGGGTGCATGCAATTTATATACTCGACCACCAGGGGGTGATAACTGCCATCAACATGTTTATAGGGGGCTAGATTTATAGCTGCTATAAAGTGCTATAAGATGTTATTGGACCGCTGCAGAAATGTAAGATTTGTTGACTTTATATCTCAGATGCTTTAAGGAATGACAAAGAACAATGAGCATCACTGTTCTAACTTTTAAAAAAGACATTTCTTCTTATTATGCTACCTGTTTTTCTTCATTTATCTTCTTCCACCTTCCAGTCGCCCTGTACTTTCTCTGACTCTGACCCCTCCGCACTCTCCCCCTCCTGGCTCCCGCCCACTCGCTCGTCTCATTCTCCCCCCCGTCCGAGGGGAAGTGGTGTATGACTCCTTCAGGAGCTGTGATTGATCTCTGGCCAGGTGCCACAGGTCCTCCTACTGCTCCACCTTCTCCGTCTCGTCAGCCAGCTGTCTTTTAGCTTCAGTGCTCTCCTTACCTCCATCTTCTTCTTCTACGATTTTTCTTTCTTACCTTCTCCCACACCTTCTCAGTTGCTCTTCATCCCTCTCTCTCTCAGTGCATTTCTTTCTTTCTTTTGGTTAATGCGGTCAGTCGCGGATGTAAATCTAAATCAGGTGTTAAGAAGTCACAAATCCTGTAAGGCTCGTATTAATTCTCATGTTACCGCAAGAATCTGCTTTTACTGTGCGTTTCTGAGCAAAGTTTGTACCGCCTTATGAAAGCTGCCAACCTTTCTGGAGTCAAACATTGGAATTGTTGAGTCACTCAGTCTTTAGGAGTTTGGCTTAGACATTTGTGACCTGTAGTTATTGCTGATAAAAAAAAAAAAGCACTTAGCCCCCCTCTTAACCCCGGGAATTACTGTCTGTGCAAGAGGGAACATTACAGTCGTTGAACACTTTCGCAGACTGCCAAAAATGTACCGTCAGCATTACCTGTACACGCCAATGCATATTTCAGCCGGACGTACAGTGAACTGCAACAGCTACTTTCCAGCTCCCTCTTCAAACTGTCATCTCACAGGCGTCAGAACAGATCCTTGATATCTATCCAGAGTTTGATGAATGTTAATGATGTGTTAACAGGGCAAGAGTATGTCTGTGATTCACCTGTCTTTATTCTGTCCTTTTTCAGGGTAGAATGGGCAGAAAAGGATTTCCTGGGATGGTTGGGCCAGAGGGAGTTAAGGTGAATGCCCACATGTGATTTTCTTTTCTATCTCTATAAAAAATTGATTCAATTATTGTAAAACAAATGACTGTTTGTCTCTTGCAGGGAGAGCTCGGTATTGCAGGAAATGTTGGACCCATGGGAGAAAGAGTAAGAAACCCACAGACGTTACCGCTTCTATTTTTTTCACAATGTCTAACCATTCATCCATCCAACACTGAATCTGTGAATTTCAGGGCTTGGTGGGTTTCATCGGACCTGTGGGAGAGGCAGGACTGGCGGGGGAGAAGGTAAAAGAACTCGTAATTTCCTTGTAAATTCATTATTAGATGTTACAGTTCTCCAAACTGTGAAGGCTGAATGTTGTGCTTATGTATATATTTAGGGTGATCGAGGAGAGATGGGCCTTCCCGGACCACCTGGAGAAAAGGGATCGACGGTAAGACACAATTAGCAAGAAGTAGAAGTAGAAGAATTTAAGTTTGATCAAGAGTGACATTTGAGAACGCTTTGATGGGTGCGGTGTCGTTAGGAAAGTCCTAAGAAACGGTCAGCTTAAACTAAACTGTGTGTGTTATTCCCATGGGAATATACTGATGTGTGGGATTAGATCAATACCACAAGAAGACACCAAAGGGGGAAGGAGGAACATCACCCCACGTGGATGACTTTAGGACCATGTTTTCTAAGCAGTGGTTTGGCACTTGGCAGGATGCCTTTAGCTGGAAGAAGTTGTAACATTGGTCCTAACAAAGGTGGAAGTGGTTCCAGTGGATCGCTTCCAGTGATTTACCTCCTTGACTGTGTTTAATGGCAACAGATTTGCTCAAGAACTGCAGGAAGATGGATCCACTTTCATACATTTATATCTCGTCGTTAGTCTGCAGGACGCCTGAGAACCTCCAAAGCTCTTATGTTTCATTGGCCTGACTCTACTGCTGTCACACACCTTACTTTCCTCTTTCAAACAGAGCAAGTGGCTGCTCTGTCATGTAGTGTCTTTATCTCATATGGAACATCTAATGTATACTGTGTGAGCGCATAAGAATTTAGTCATCATTCTTGCTGAAACAGAAAGAAGTTTCCTGCTGGCTGGCGTCCAGCTGGATTTCTGTCAGGACTTAACCACACACACACACTTATAAGGAAGTTCTCTGTTGTCCCGCTCTCTCAGCTGCAAAACAGAAACAGACCCTCTGGAAAAGACTGCATCATACAAAGTGAAGGGAGCTGACCAGCAGACATCTATAGCCACTAAAAGAGAGCTCATACTGCAGGCATTTATGATTTATTCCCCTTGGATGCATGAGATCAGAGCTGCCTACTGCACTATACTGTAGGTTTACGTATTGGATAGATTTTATTACTCTCAGCTGATCTGAATGGCCGGACTGAACATACTCCCCATTACATAGTCTTGCCTTTACAAAAGGTACGGCCAAAAAGTGTGGTCCAATAATAGAGGTAGCCAAAAGCAGTATGTTTTCAGATATAAAATCATCTCCTCTGGCTTTCTGTTTTTCTCTTTTCCCTGTCGTCTCTTATTGTTGCAGTAGATGTGGTTTCCAGTGTGCGGAGCATTTTTGCAGATGTATGTTTGCACTTATTCTAGTGTGTGTGTGTGTGTGTGTGTGTGTGTCACTGAAAACCAATTTATTACCTCAAAGAAATTCAAACTGTATGTATGTAGACGTCAGATTTCCAACAGGAAAATGAGACACCGGTCTAATAAAGTCATTTTTCCAAAACTTGACCCCAGTAATGTCGAATCATAGTTTTATAACGCAACCAAAAAAATACTCTAATATCACGTATTATACTGGAGTTAATCATGTGTATCATACCCTGTTGTAAGTGTGTGTTTGTGTCTTTGTACATATGATAGGGTCACCCAGGGACACCAGGTGAAACCGGGCCTACAGGACCACCAGGAAGACCAGTAAGTCACCACTATTTTGCTCATTTGCATTTTCACTTGATAATGTTTGCAGACGATGGTGTATTGTCAGTGAGCTGTATGCTTGGGCACAGAAAACGGACAGCTAAAGGCTGACGGATGAACAAAGATGTCTTTGAGCGACATTTCTGTGTGCACAAAGAAGGTGTAGATGATAGTAATGTTCATAACCCACAGTCTGTAGCAAAGGTTTCTCTGAGCATGATGAGAGCTGGCAGCCTCCCGCTGAACCTGCATTACCCTCCTGTCAGTCAAAAGCCCAACACCTATAACTAATTAGAAGCTGCCCCTGCACTTCGTTTCCCCTTGCTGTGTCCTTGCCATGGCCAGTTTTGAAGGCAGGGGCCACTGAGCCACCAAAACAAACATAAATATGGGGCTCTGGGGTGCAGCGGGACAGGATTCCAGAGCAGGCCCTTTAATTGGTGTGAGTGACAGATCTAACAACAAACCCCATAGTGTGTTCCTGAGGTCAGGCTGCTCCCCCCCGGGTCAACAACCAGGGGGCTCTGTGCTCTGTCAGTGTAAACCTTTGTTTTATCTCTCCTTCCCCTTTTCCTTTCCCCCCCTCTCTTTATCCCCCTTTTCCTTTGTTCATCAGGGCCCTGCTGGAGCGACTGGACCAGCCGGTACCAGAGGATCCAAGGGCTTACGGGTAATTTCGAAGTTTCACACCTGTTGTTTTTGCAGCTTAGCTGTTGATTGCTGTCCTGTAGTCACTGTATTATACTTACCGGCCTTAATAACAGATCTTAAACTCTGCAAAACAGTGCAGATACACATCATTTAGCTGTTATTGCACATGCTGTAATGTCTTTGGAGCCAAATGTTGTTGTTGGAAAAACTTTAGTGGGTGAGCATAATGAAGTGATATGGAACTGCCTCCGAACTAAAGTCATGTGTATTTAACGGACATGGCCGCTTGGACAACCCAATCTCGGGCTTAGAGTCGAAGCGTGAATCTGTTTCATCCTTTTTATTATAACTGCTGGAAGAGCTCCGGTGATGTAAAACAAAAAGCTACGTTTATATTTCATATAAAAGGAGCAAAGGCTTCTATTTGTAGGAAAGCCACGCCGTCAATCCAGCTACGTGACATTTGACGTGGAAAATGTGACCTGACTTTTGCAGCTATTCTGGAGGTTCCTTTGCAGATAAATTTAGTGAACTGGAGGAAGCGTGATTTATGGAGGGATTACCAGCTTGTCTGCTTTGTTTCCAAGTTTTTCAATCATTCCCAGTTCAGCTCAAAAGAGCATTCATGAAAACCTCAAAAGCAGCTTTTCAGATCTGTAACCTTTCTAGAATCAGCTGTGGAAAAACAACTTGGCTTTCCCTAAAGTGTGCTAAACTTTCGAAGGGACGATTAGATAATGGTTGAATTTGTATGACAGTTATTTTATTTTTGTTGCAATTTTTCATCACATCACAGTCGATGTTTAGACATTCACTGTCTGAACACCTCCAGGTATCCAGTCTTTCACATTAGAATCACACTGGAAGCACTAAACACATCGTGGCTGCACTGTACATCACTGTATGCTGCAGTTTCAGTGCTAATATGATCAATAATGTGATAATTAAATGAACTTAATGTGATTGTCACTCACGGTTCCAACTAGTAACATCATTTGTGGCTGTTTTCCATTTAGTTCATTCGCTCGCACTGCTCCTGAAGCAGATAGTGTTATTACATAGTTACGCCTGTTAAACAGTTTACACCGCGGAAAAAAAGTGTATTGACATAAATTTAAAATTGAACCGACGTTCAACAAAAACAAAATGAATTCAGTGTAGATACAGACGCCAGTAACAACCTGAGATTTGGCAAATTACGGCTCTGCTGTCTCAATAAAAATGAAATCGCATACAACTCTTTGGAGTATTTTAGGAGAGATGAAAACAAGGTGGATAACAACTGGAATTTTACCTGGCTGAGTGCCACCAACAGAAATGTCTTTAGACCACATAAATAAGGTTGTAAAATTTGGTGTCTGGAAAAACATACAGCAAGTAAATTCTTGTTCAGCGAGACTATTCAAGTGGACTCCAAGGGAGAGAGTGACGATGATGGCTGTAACTATGGTAATGGTGCAGGGAAGATGGCAAATTTATGTTTTTGGGGTCAGTTTCGGTTGACGATGACATCCTCTACCTGCGAAGTTCAGAAGCCATCGCCGACCTTTCTCAAAGCTTTTCAAAGACATATCTTTAATGCGGTACGCTTGAGCCAGCTGGAAAGTGGGATGAAATAGCTTGTAAGCTTCTCTATCTGAGGCGTCCATGGGAGACGGGCCTCGCTGTGGTTGGCCTGGACACACTCTCATGTCTCAAGCTGTGTTTTCAATTAATACTAATGTCAGCAGCTTCCACTGCCAGTAAATCAGCCTGCTGCTTCATGACTTATGTTGAGGTAGTCGAAAATTTTCGAAACCTAGAGCGTTGCAAGCCAGAAGACGTAGAGGTGGTTCTGTTACAGACAGTAAATGTGTGCAACCACAGACACTCATGTCTCGCCCCCATTGCACAAGAAATACAACAGCTTTTAGAATTTAAGGTTTCATGTGTCTCTGTTCATCATTTAGGAGCTGCTAAGAGGCCTAATCCACTGTCAAAAGCAAAAGCTAAGATGAAGGAATGACTTTGACTCTATATATTTAGGTGATTTCAACCCTGAAAGAAACATTAATGCTAAATCACACTGTATACACCTTTTACACAGCCTTTAACACCATATGTCTTTTGGATGTTAGCTATTTGGCTAGAGGCACAAGGCCTCGGTGTTGACAGCGGCGTAACATCTGGCCTTGCTCTCGGACTCTTTTCCAACATTGGAAATATTATGAAATCAGAGACTGAGAGATAAAAATCTGAGAATCTAGCAGGCTAGTACCAGCATCTCTGTGTACGAAGCCCGTTTGAGCCTACGAGGAATCACTAGTCCGTCTAATCATGCTTTGTATCTAATAACTCCTCATGAGGTCTGACCTACAAATCCTCGGCTAATGCTTTCCATATTGAAGAGCACATTAATCTCATCAGCCCTCGCTCTTGGCGGTCGATGGTTATAGATGAAATGGATGTTTTTGGTTGTTATGAAATCGTGCTCCTGTTGTTCCTTTTTCTGCCTTTTGTTTGAAAGGGGTCAGGCACTTGTGTCACACATTAACGTCAACTCCGCGTAATGAATTAAGTTTGAAGCATAATATTTGAGTGAACCCATTTTTTCCAGAGGGGGGGCCTCAGAGGGTAGGAATATTTCCCCCTACAAATCGACCAATCCGGCTATGTAAACGCAAGCAGTGGGTAGCAGGTACCCCAGACAGGAATGTTAATGAGCGTTTCTTATCCAGCTCTATGTATAATAGGCTTATAGCACTTCATCCAGCGACGTTCTCCACGGGCCAAACTCCCACTGTGCTCACTCATCAACCACTCACGCTCCCGTGTGGCTGTGTCGCGTCATATCTGCTTCCTCCCTTGAAGTAATTAATCACCCTGAGAAAATCACTGTTTGTTGCTTGTTATTGCCAATCACTCTTAGCTAAGACTGACCCGTCGAGTATGACATTATCAGCCTGCTGAGGATGTGAGGACACATCGAGCCAGCATCTTTCACGGTATAGATGGTGGGGGAAAAAGTAAAGCAGGTGCAGAGCAGATGGATCATATTGGTCCATTGCCTGGCTCTCATTTATTATCACTGCTCACTGGACAAGCAGCTCTTTAAGCATTTTAGATTGATTGTGTTTGACAGTTGCACCCATGTAATCTAAACAGTCAGACTGCACTGACAGTATGCGTGCGTTTAAAGTGTGAACTGCATCCAGACTTGAATCCAGTACTAGAATAATACAAGTAACTTTTACTGCAGTGTAGTTTCTACACTGTGCACACACACACTTATGCATAACTTGCTTCACTCTGAAAGGTGTAGTTACACCTAAGGTACACTGCCTCTGACATGGGGGTATTAAAGACATTGCTGCACTATACAGAGATGTTTATTTACAGTATGTTTTTGGCTTTCTGGCTGTGTTACAGTGACCTCTATTGGTGAAGTGACAGCTGTCTTGTGTTTCAGGGAGCGATCGGGCCTGACGGTCCAACAGGAGAGATGGGGTTAGAGGGCAAGCCGGTAAGAAATCTGCTTTGATTCAGTGCATTTATTAGAAGTTGATATATTTATCTATGAAGCTGGAAACATTCACAAAGCCAAAAACTGTGCAGGCACACAATTAATGACCATAAATTAGCTTGCAATAGTGTAGAAATTACATCCACATGCATACATAATGGATTCTTAAGCGGGAAAATGGATCTTGTGTACCAGAAATAGCAGGCTGCACATGTTCTCCATCCACTCTGGATGCAGGGAATAGACAGTAACTATCTCTCATCCATGCCTCTCTTCGCAGGGTTCTGAAGGTCCTCCAGGAAAAATAGGTTTCCCTGGACCACAGGTAAAGCACGGGGGAACTTTTCTACTTTTCCACTCCTTCCTCTCATTAATTTTTTGGTGCTGATGTGCCTCTGGAGAGACGAGACATCAGAATGATTTAGAAGACCTGTATGATACCAGCAGTGTGGATTTTAGTTTGGGGAGGGGAGAAATGTCCTTGGGAGGTTTTTCTGCAGACTGCGAGCCAGATTTACGTACATGTTTATTGGTGGGATTTAAGAATATTACTTGGCCCTGTGATTTAACTCCACTTTATATATAGAGAGAGGTCTGTACATGCAATGCAGCAGGGGTCAACACATTGAGACAGATAGAAAGAGATGAAAGACACTGAAAACAAGTCGAAGTTTTTATGGTATCTTATCCCACAAGTGCACTTACTGTTCATTGGGAGTTAGGCAGGTATTGTAAATAGGTATTATTCTTACATAACTGCCATGTCTATGTGTGAAGGGAGGCACAAACCCCCAGTAAATATGTGTTGATATACTTTCTGTGTCAACTACAGTATTGATCTCAGATTTGTGAGCATCATAGATCACCAGCTAATGAACCCTGATCTAATTTATCTCGCCCTTCTTTTATCGTCTCTACAGGGGAAGATCGGAGAGCCGGGAGAAACTGGGCCTAAAGGTTTTCCTGTGAGTTCACTACGAGTAATGTAACATACGAGATTTAGATGCACAGATTAACCCCCAAACAAGAAATTTGATAATCTACATACTGTATAACTTAATTGTGAATGCATAATGGGTGCGTAGATGCACTCTGAACTCACTTACCATTCTCTCTCCAGGGTATACAAGGACCCTCAGGACCGCCAGGGGACAAGGGAATAGCAGGCGAGCCGGTACGACCCTCCAACAGTCTCCCCATCCTTTCATATGTTTCTCTCTAGTTCCTCTCATCTTCTCTGCATCTTTGCACTTCTCCTGATGTATCACTCTCTCTCCTTGTATTGAAAATCTTTTTGCAGTAGTACTTATTTTAGCTCATCAAACTTTTCCTCTCCATTTTTTAACACCATATTTACTTGTTTTATTAGATTCTCTTTGGCAACAAACACCCTACCCTTGGTTTTCTCCTCACAGCCCTACTAGCTCCAAAATATCACAGCCAGGAGGGCTGTTTATGAGACATATTTTAGTACTTATTAAGAATATATTCGCCTGTATTAAATGTTTCCTCCAGAGCAGCCAGATAATTGCCTCATCCTTCATCCATCTGCTCTGTAGCGGCAGGAGAGTGAACTCGCGCGCTTGCTTGGGTGACTGACTGAATAGATTTTTTCTTGAGAAAGACACTGACACTTGCTGAACTTACTGGGGAAAATATATGTCATCGTTGACATGATGGACGAAATCTTTTCTGTAAAGGATTTGCTGTCCTTCTTCTTCGCTTTATCTTCTGTGGCAGAGCGTGCACGCTGAGTTTAACTCTCCAATATTAGAGACAGACACCCATCCGTCTTTGTTTTCAGTGGTATGAACAAATCAGATGTTCTCCTGTTATTTATTAAACAAAACTTGGCTCTTTAGCCATCAGTATGTTGACTTCAAACAGCAGATTGTTTATACCGGCAGCTGTAAAGACAAATATTATGTATTATGTGGTTTGTAGTGCTATAATTCACATTTTAATAAGTTGTAAACAAACGCATACTCGTATTGACTACAAGCTTTAGAATATGTTGTGTATATATGTTATGTTATTTTCTGCACAGTTTTTTGGATCTAGACAAGCTTTTATGGCTAAAAAAAGATTCAATCACAGTCCTCATTGTACAAAATCACCTTTTCCCCTCCCAATCATCCTCCGTCGTCTCACCTCTCATGCTGCACAGCTGCTTTCGCTCAATGATGCACCGATTTTACACTTTTCAGCCCTCCTGTTAACTCTTTCTTTGGGCTCATAAGCAGAAATATTAATCAGAGTTCACACAGGTGACTTCAGTTACGCCATCACTATTGTTCGGATAAGATGCAAGTCACCCGGGGAGCAAACATTATTCACATCATTCAGATTGAGAAGTGTTCATGGCAAAGCGTCATAAAGCGTAATTGTTTGCACGGTTATGTCATCGCGTTCAAAGCCAAACTGTGTACAGATGGCTTACTGATGTATCTGCTGTTGGCTCATCCACAATCAACATTTAGCCAGCGATTTTTTTTTTTTGTGCGATCTGATGTTGATTAATGTGAATAGTTCTGCTTCTCTTTGTTTGCCGCGTGATTATCATTCAAATATTTCTGTTTACATCTCTAGGGACCACCTGGGCCACCAGGGACTGTGGGACTGTTGGGTGAAATTGGTCAAAAGGTGAGAGTTTCTCGCAAACTCACTCCTACGCACACTGCGTGCATGCTTATTCCACATGGATAGGGTCACTTGTGTACATCTGCACACGCGCGTGCACACACACACAATGGGTATTGTGAAGGCTAAATGATTAAATATGTGACATCTGTTGTTCACCTGACACCAGTGAATCAATAATGCTCTCTGATTGCAGTAATCTGTCCAATTAAACTAATTAACCCACGTTACAAAGGTGTCCTCTTTCTCTTTTTCTTTCCCTCTCGTGACAATACGCAATGGAACTCACCCCTGACACGTTGCTCTTGATGCCAAAGAGTCATTATCCCTTCAGTTTTGTGCAAAATCATTCAACATTTTCCTTTTTCCACCCTCTACGTGTTTATGAAGGGTCCTCCAGGCAACGTGGGAGAACCAGGATTGCCAGGCGAGCCAGGGGAGAAGGTGAGACTTTGCTTTTGCACCTTAAAGTTTGATATAAACTATTGCATGCCTGATTTGAGGAAACCACATTGATAAACACCAAACAAATACACAACAAAAGGCAGAAAGAATGAGCGCTCATGTGTCTGTGTGTGTCAGGGAGCCATTGGATCTCTTGGGAACATCGGAGAGCAAGGACTAATAGGACAGCGGGTACGTTTATCAGCATTAAAATATCAAATATTTTGCATCTCAAGCGGGTGGAAGTGTTCATTTCTTTAACTTTTGTCTGTGTGTGATAACAGGGAGAGCCAGGCTTAGAGGGAGAAGCTGGTTCAGCTGGTCCAGATGGAACCAAGGTGACGATTTTCTTCCAAATTGTCCTCAACAAAAACACAGTGCACTTAAATTAATCTTAAGTTGCTTTTTTATGTTAAAAGCTTATGTTATTATGTGCATATTCTCAGGGTGAAAAAGGCGACATGGGTCAGGAGGGTGAAACAGGAGAAAAAGGTGAAACTGGGCTAAAGGGAAAGGAGGGCCCACCTGGAAGTCCTGGACTCACTGGCGTCAGAGTAAGTGATCTATTTTTTCTGGTCAAATTCATGCATTCATGTGCAAACTTTCTGACTTTCACACACTCTCAAATCTTAACCCTGTTTCTTCATTTTGTTTTCTCTGAAGGGTCCTGAAGGGAAACCTGGCAAAATTGGGGAAAGAGGCAAAATAGGTTCAAAGGTATTGACATCAAATCACCTCTTATGAGCTTTAGAAACCAAATGGATTCACACACAATGACCTAAAAAGGCTGTGTGGTTTGCTATTATATGCTGTAACATAACCTTTGTGTATGTTCAGGGTGCCAAAGGTCATCAAGGTCACCTCGGGGAGACTGGGCCGGTGGGGAAGACTGGTCCACCAGGTTTTGTTGGGCAGAAGGGGTCCAGAGGAACAATCGGACACGTGGTAAAGTGGAACAGTAATGATATAGATATTATTCATTTTCATCATAAGTTTGAATGCCATCCGATGTTCTGAATCACACATAGTGTGGCTAAAGACACAACATGCTTCTCTTTAGGGAGCTCCTGGTCGAATGGGTCAACAGGGGGAACCTGGTATTGCAGGTTACGAGGTAGGATTACCTTATTGTAAGACATTAAACATTAAACAAGCCTGTTATGGTTATCTGCATTTGAGATTATAATTTCCCATTGCATAATTTCTTGTGTCTGTGTTTGCAGGGTCATCAGGGATCACAGGGCCCCATGGGGGCTCCAGGACCAAAAGGTGAAAAGGTACACCTCGTTTACTTTACGTGTAACACTGAGCTCTTAATGTCTGTTCCCAGTTTATATCTCATCACCACTTTGGATTGACTCCATCCAAACGCGGATCAATAAACACCAAATGTTTTTCATTGAGCTATCAAACGAGAATCCCAGCATGCACCTCTCTCTTTGAGCAGCTTGCACTGATCAACCTCAAGGCACAGAGAACTGATTCTATTCAAAAGATTGTTTTTGAAACATCGGAAAGAAGGCGAACACAAACGAAACCTTTCAACATTTGTAACATTTTATGGGACGTTTTAAAAGCTAAATTGAGTCTAATGAAATATTGTGGATGCGTGTCTTATAAATAAAATGTTATAAAACATCACTTCTGATTTCCATCTGCAGGGCGAGCAGGGAGATGATGGGAAAGTAGAGGGTCCTCCTGGTCCTCCAGGTGACACAGTAAGTCACACCTGACTTACTTTTCTCCATCCTTCTACCCTCTGTCTGCTATAAGGTCACGGAAATCAAATAATTTGCACTTTGCTCATATATTTCTTGTTTTATCAGGGTCCTCAAGGTGACAGAGGAGAGAGAGGGGAATCAGGAGATCCAGGTTACAAAGTACGTAGCATCTCTCCAGGTGGTTTTAAAGTGATTCATTTAGGTATTTGGGATCATGAGGTCAATATCCTGCAACTTTTTCCTCAGGGTCAAGTTGGTGTGGATGGAGAGAGAGGCAGATCTGGAGCTCCTGGACAACCTGTGAGTGTCAAAACTTGTGATTTGTACACAGTTCTGTCATTAAGTCTGCATAAACAGCCAGCAGGCACGCTCACACAGTTTGTCTTTATATGCTTTCATTAACATAATTGGCAATTTCAGGGACAACCTGGACCTCATGGGCAACAAGGACCCAAAGGGGCCAAAGGAGATCATGTAAGGATGTCAAAGCCTTTATTTGTGTGTGTTTGTTGTGCGTGGTAAAGAGTGACTGTGTCTCTGAGTGTATAGGATAGGAAGTTCTTCTTTTGGCTTGAGGAAGAATGCTGGTCTCTAGTACCTGGTTAAATATTGCTCTAGGTCATTGGTCGTGACAAATGATGACCAGCAGATGTGAGACAGTAATAACTAATAATTTGGTTTCACCTTTAAACATTTCCTCTCTCTCTCATTTCAGGGTCAGAAAGGCAAAAAGGGTCAGTCTGGACAAAAAGGAACCAGAGGATTAGAGGTAAGTCTACGATTCTCTGTATATCCACACCTGTTTCAGCGACTTACACACCTATCAGCCTTTAAATATGTATTCATGACTAGAATGCTTGGAAATGATGAAAATTGACTTTTCTTCTCCTCAGGGTGGGATTGGTCTTCCTGGTCCCAGAGGTGTGGTGGGCCGAGAGGGACAGGAGGGAGTGCCCGGGGTGGATGGAGTCCCAGGAAAGGATGGCAGTAAAGGCATGCCGGTGAGACAAACAAAGAAATGTCATGTTTATTAATTTTATTTATCCTACTTATACAAGAGTCTATAGGTTTGCCCTGAAGCTACAACTATTTCTATGTTTAGAGACTTACCTGTAGTGACGAGGCCATAGAAATACCAGGTCTATCCTAAGGGTGGTGCAAGAGAAAAGTCATGAAGGTCTAAAATGGTTTATCCCCATGGAACCATGAATGTAATGAGCTTTCCATTAGATAATAAGATATATTGTGTTAAACATTTTGACTGGTGTCAGAACAGGATGTCCGAAGTTGAAAGGTCTCATCCCTTGGAGAGCATGAATGCATGAAGTGATGGGCAGACCATTCTCATTCAACTTGCTTTTTATTCAGGGAGAACATGGTGACGACGGGGCGTTTGGTCTTCCTGGCAAAGCTGGCTCACGTGGTAAAACTGGCGTTCCAGGACTCCCAGGAGATCAAGGGAGCATTGGACCAAAGGTAAGGGGGGGAAGTCTACAGTGTTTTATAATGCAGTCAGGTTAACAATGCATGACAGAGTAGTAGTAACTAAATATACAAGATAAAATGTATAATGTCATTTGATCATTTATTCGTCCATCCAGGGTGAGCAGGGTCTTCGAGGCCAGAATGGATCTCAAGGGAAAAGAGGTTTCAAAGGTGGAATGGGACTACCAGGGACACAGGGAGACCAAGGACCTAAAGGACAACCTGTGAGTATCAGCCACAGATAGAGTTAAAACATATGTAAAATAAGTCAAATGACTTATCAGGACTTGATATGGATTTCATGTGATGTTTCTGATTGTTCAGGGTGATCCTGGGGAATCAGGATTTCCAGGAATTCTGGGAGTTTTTGGACCAAGGGTATGTTCAGCACCAAACAGAAACACATCTTCCACTGTCACACATTTCAGATCTGTGTTTTGAGCCGAAATCTTCACCTTTAAAATGTTAAACTCACCTCATACAACAGTAAAGTATAAACATGAAACACACACAATGAAATCTATTTATTCATATCTGTGACCAAGGGGCTGCTAGTAATTAAATAAGACACTGAAGTCTGTTGGTCTATCTTTAGAATTGGCTTTGTTGGGATAACCCCTTTTGGATGAGCAGTTGGATTAATTTCTGAACAGTTTATCTGCTTTTATCCCACTGGGCGTCTTTCCCGGAAGTGGATTATCCTCTCAGTAGTGAACGAATATGGCTTATTTTAAGATTCAGGTGTAGTCTGGACGTGGCAACACCTGGCGTTGTCAAGGCAATAATTACAAGTTTGCTTGCACATGTGTGTGCATTCTTCAAGTTCTCTCCTATCCCATTTACAAACAGCACACTTTGAAGCACAGGTTTTCCCCCCTCAACTCCTGCCTGTGACCTGTTTGTGTTGCTCCTTTCTGGTACAATCCCACAAGCACCAGTTTTAAGACAGAGATCTACACTTGTATGTAATTTCGTATGGTTTTAAAACAATTACACAACTGCTAGTGTTAAGCAAAGTGTCCATGATGGACCATAAATACTATCTCTGTCTGTTTAAGTGTCAGTAAAATATATCTATTCTATTGTATTGAAATCACTACTCAGAACCCAAAGCCAACGTCTGGTCTGTTAGGACAGCTGGAAAATGTTAGCGGATGATGTGACGCAGATATAGTTAGAGATACAGTAGGTGATACAAGTGTACAGAGTGTGTATAAACATGTATTACTGCTGTTTTCAGGGGCCTCCGGGAGACTTTGGGCCAAAGGGCATACGGGGACCAAAGGGGCCACAGGGTACGATGGTAAGTAGACCAATGATCTAGATTCTGATAGAAATGTGCTTAAACTTTTGTGTGGTTAATTTTCTCCTATCTGTTTCTCTCCATCAGGGCAGAGGAGGACCTGTTGGCCCTATAGGAATTATCGGCCCCAATGGAAGCGCAGTATGTATTGTAGTGTCTGAGATCAGCTTTGACATTTTCTTTGATTGCTGTTATTCTACAGACGACTGACTGTGTGCATCTTTTCACAGGGTCCCAGAGGAGAGAAGGGCAATCGCGGAGAGACTGTGAGTTCTTATCTATGTTTGTTTGCTTTGTGATAAAAACAGATCTGATGACAATATTCAGGCTCTAAATGTGTCTATCTCTTTTCTGAACAGGGATTGCAAGGACCAAGGGTATGTTTGCACAGCGCTGTCTTATTTTCTGTTCTTACAAGTCATTTGTTTTAATGTGGACACTTGATTAACGACTTATAAGCTCATGCAGCATGTATGTTTTTTCTTTTAATTAGGGATCTCCTGGACCTCGTGGACCGCCTGGACTTCCAGTAAGTTTCTGGCGAAACCCTTCAGCGGTTTTATAGGTCAAACAAACATGATGTCAGATTCGAGTTGCATGATTCGTTGTCTAAATAACTCTTTTTCTTTGTAGGGTCGCCCGGGTATCCCTCTATCATTTGTAAGTCATGTTATATTTGCTGTTTTCATGACATCCATTAAGGCTCAAAGTAGTTTGAATATACTGTAATGTGTCCAGTGGTAGTGATTAAATTACGATTTTGTTATTTTGCTGCAGAAAGAAGATGGACTTTTGTTTATGGATTCACACACCCCACTCAGGACTGAGGTTAGTGGAGCGATGAACATTTCTCTGTATTGTTACATTGTCAATAGACAAAAAAAACTCATATTTGTCCTTATTATTCCTTCAGAATAAGCCAGTGATGGACCTGCCGATGCTGGACCAGGGTGCAGAGATCTTTAAGACCCTCCACTACCTCAGTAACCTGATCCAGAGCCTGAAGAACCCACTGGGCACTCGGGACAACCCCGCCCGCATCTGCAGGGACCTGCACAGCTGTGAACAGAAGTTAAATGATGGTGAGTGTGTGTGTGTGTTGGAGATGGAGAACATTTTTATGTTTAGATTAAATAAAACTAACTATCCCAAATGTTATTTTCAGGCACTTATTGGATTGACCCCAACCTGGGCTGCTCGTCAGATACAATAGAAGTCTCCTGCAACTTTACCGGAGGCGGACAGACTTGCCTGAAACCAATAACAGCATCCAAGGTATTCAATACTTAATATTTAATTCTATGAGATAAAATTTAAAGAATGACAAATGTCACACACACGAGCGCACAGCAAACTTGTTAACCAGTGCCTGTTCTGCCTGTTGCAGCCAACAATCAGCGTCGGTCGTGTCCAGTTGAACTTCCTGCATCTGCTGAGCTCAGAGGCGGTGCAGCACATCGTCATCCACTGCCTGAACATTTCGGTTTGGAGGTCAGCTGAGGATCGGCCTGCTGCCCAGGGGTCTGTGAAATTCAAAGCCTGGAGTGGTGAAGTGTTCGAGGTGGGAGGAGAGCTCGAGCCAGAAGTCCTGGAAGACTCCTGCTGGGTAACAACATGATGTCACCTGGCTTTGTGCCCTTTAGTTGACATCATTCTTGCCTTTCAGACTTTCAAACTTGTTGCTCTACTTGTGATGTTCATGTTGTGGAACTAACAAGAATGTCTCCTGGGTTTCAGATAAAAGATGGCCGCTGGCACCAGACCCATTTTGTGTTCCACTCCCTGGACCCTTCCCTGCTCCCTGTGGTTGACATCTACAATCTCCCTGGTACTACCCCTGGCTCACATTACCACCTAGAAGTAGGTCCTGTTTGCTTCCTGTGAGGGTCGCAGTTTAAGTCGTCTGACCATGGAGGGATGGATCATCACCCTTTAGGTGTCACCCTCGTGCAGGCGTGGAGATCAGAGCAGTCTCCTCCAATCCAAGGCAAAGCAATCCAAGCGAGTACAAGACTCCCTCCAAACAGATCCTGTTTCTCTCTGCCAAACTCCCATTGGACTGCAGACACAGAGGGAGGAAGCACAGGGAGCTGGGGTAGGGGGGACACACCGAAGAGCTGAAGAGAAGCAGGGGAGTTCTTGCACTAATAGCTTCTCCATTTGGCAAAAGCTTCTTCAAGCTCTTCAAGAAGGATCTCCTATGTACGCCCGCTGGGAGTAAAAAAAGGCTCTATGCCACCAAATCTCTCTGGAACATTGCTAAGTGAAGGGAGACCAAGGCCAAGTTAATCAGCGGACATTAGAGTAACTTATTTTTTTAACTGTATACAGTCTGTATACTGTGTGTACTTTTTTTTTGGAAATACCAGGAATTCAATTCTGTTAAAAGACAAGAATTAAAGTAATTGGGATCACTTAAATGTACATATATATATGTATGCTTATTATTAACGTTTATACATGTATATCTTATGTAAAGAAATAATCTTCAAGTGCAATAGAAAATGAGAAGATAATTTGATATTTTAAACTTTATATGGAAGGATTTTTCAGGGGTGCCATTTTACTTTTGCTTTTTTGGTGCTCGTCTCCTTGTGATCTTGTCCGTGTGAATTAATCCAGAGGCAGGCTCATTGAGCAGAAATCACATCTGTATTTACTGGCGCTCCGAATGGGAAATCATGACGTTCAGTTTCCTCCCTAATGCGGGAAAAACCAGTGGCACCAGGTCAGCTCACAAGTAATAACGTCTGGAGCCACACACCGATGCACGCAAGCCGTCCACATGAGGAGAGTCAGTGCGTTAAATACTTATTTCTATACTTTTACTCTTACATTATTGAACCGGATGCCACTGATGATTAGGGAGAATATCTGCAGGTGTGGAGATTAGAGGTCAGAGTGAATAAATAAAAAGAGTATGGAGCTCTAGTTCTCAATAGTGTTTTATTAAGTTCTCTACAACTGTGGAGTGTGAAATCAAGCGTATCAGTTCCTTGCTTCCTTACTTATGATAAAAGATAGGAGGGTAATAGTTCTTATTTACTCAGCACCACACGGGACCAGGAGTCTCTTCTTCTAACCCCACTTTCAGTAGACAGACTACAGGTACAGGCATTTCTTAGAGGAGAACTGAGCCACATGAGAAGGGAGAGGGGTGTCCATGAATTTAAAATAAGACCCCCCTCCCCATCTTCTATCCCATCGCTCTCTAATGCATGGTGCTAAGTAAATTATCTAAGGTGCTAACCATAGTGCTGTAATTACACCACTTTGCTAAAATATTCTGATGTTTATAGTGCATGCTTGCTTAGATGAATAAAAAAAAAGTCCATATAATATAATATATTGCCATAGCTTCCATAATGCACTATAATGGTAATATCCCATCCAAAAGCGACATAGTAAGCCATCTGTTCTTTGTTCAATGCTGCATTTTTACGGAGACACTTATTCAGATTGAAAATATTTCAGAGATAACTATAAAAAATTAAAAAAAACAGATTGCTCCTTTAGTATCCAGTATAAATCACAGGGTTTGAAGTATTTTTTAAGAATAAAGTTTTCTTTTTTTTCTCTCTCTCTCTGTACAAAGCCCCCCACAGCTGTATGTAATATTTTTTAGAGACACAACTAGTGGAGATAGTTTTAATTAAATAAAGGTTTCTTCGTTGTAGCTGGACACAAGTGTGTATAATTGTGCAAACCTTGCTGTATACAGTGGATCCCCTCTTGCTAATTTAATGTTATTTAATGTTGTAAACGTGGTTGCAGACTGAGCAAATTTCTTTTGGTTGAAGCAATGCTACTCTTTCTGACAACTTTATATCAGTTTTCCCAACTGGTCTTGGAGTTTATAGATTTTTTTTTTTTTATGTGTAAATTTGGGGCTCCAGAGAACAAATTTATTGCAATGTTAATTATCTTTTATTTTTTTAATTTTTTGTTATTTTGCTTTATGTTGTTTTGTTTTTTTTCCTCTATGATAACCAACCATGTACTGTACCAGAACTCTGTGCTATACTATAACTTGTGTTTTAAAGAATTATGCAAATATGTGAAAAATTGTTTCTTCTTTTTTTTTTTTTTTTTTTTTTTTTTTTTTTTTTTTCCTTCTGTTGTAGACATTAATACGAGCTAAGAATACCTCACATTTGTACACATGACTTGGAGCAAAGATTTCCTGCCTTTGTAATTAAAGCCTGTTTGGAAACATCATCAGCCAAATACAGTAAGTCATCAAACTCTGAACAAGACCATGTCTGGTACCAACATTCTTGATCTGTCTACTGTTTATTCATTGTTCAGTGTCCATTTGTTCAATAAATACTTTCAATTTGTGTGCGGATTCTTACTTTTCAACTATATGGAAGGCTGGAATACAAAAAAGAAGTTTTTTTATCACTTACACAGAAAGGTCTACCTCTTAACTTTATGACCTAATTACGTTTCTAAAGGTACAATTAAGAATTGCATCCCTAAAACGTGATTTAACGTTCTTGCTCACTCAAGAACTTAATGGTTATGGTGTCAGTACTTGCTACCAGATGCAAAGCGTTATGATGATGGCCGTTGGTTGTGCAACACAACTATGGAACAAGTGCTTTTTATATTATTTTAACGTGACAACGCCAGCTCTAGTTGATTCATAGAAGAAAGACAGAAGCAAAGACATCCAACATCCTTCAGAGAGGCCGTGTCCCAGGACACTTTGTAAACAGCGGAGGAGGACTTGTGAGTGGGTTGAGGATGTGTTGAGAGAGCCAGTTCTAGAAGAAAAGGGAGTGGTGGGTGTTTCACAGAAACTTGAAATGATGGTCATCAGGGTGTGCTTGCCTTGGACACCATTACTGGACGAGTGTGTGTCCAGGTGCGTATAACAAACACGCAGAAAGGTTTGACGGACAGTTAAGTACAACATCTGGTTTAATCAGAATCACTTTTATTGGCCAGGTATGTGTGCACGGACAAAGAATTTGACTCCAGTTTCACTTTGCTCACAATACACGTAGACAGATATAGACATAAATACAGCTGAAAACAAGCTCCACAGGTAAACATAACATTGAACTAGTGTATACAGGTAGAAATATATTAAAATATATATATATAAACAAGTAGATCTATATATAAACAATAACATTTGTACAGTATGAACAGTATGAACAGTATAAGCAGTGAGAATATTAAAGGCACACCAGATTGGTGTATGCAAAACTCACATGTTGCATCTGAGGGAAGAACAAATATAACATGTTTAATCCACTAGATTTAATTTAATTACTGGCATCCCACTACAGTTGCATGTCTTTACAATAAAACAATGAACATTTTACTCCCTAGTGGTTGGGGAAACTGCACTCTAGCTCCTGAAATTAAGAGTTACACCACTTGATGTCGCCATTGTTGTCTGAATAGATTTCATGTGGGGCTGTCGAACCAGCTGTTAACCAAAGAAGTTACAGATGTTTTCTGCCATTTCCTGATTTTTTTTTAATGGGTGATAAAACACTCAGACAGTGGTTGTTACTTTAGTCTGTGTTTCTACTGGATGTTATAATTAGCTCACTGAGGGCAAATGTTCATTTGCTACACGCCCAACACACTCTCACCACACACATGCAAATTATGTTTAAGCATACTCTTTGAAGTTTAGCTTGGTCAGTTTCAGTCATAAAATGATCCAAGTCAGAGACAAGTCCTAAACACAAACACCAAACACACGCACATCTATGCCACTCACTTCTCTAAAGGGTAGATATTGGATAACAGAAATAGAATAGATACTCTGCATTGACTCATTCTCAGAAGTTATTGAGTTATATGTATATAGATAGAGTTACCATTAAAAACATCAGACTCTAGATACAACACTGACAGCGGTCACCTCCAGAGGTTTTCTGATGATACAGCCATGGTTGACATGACAGCGGTGAACATCCAGGGATTGGATATCGAGATGGTGGGAGCATTCAAAAACCTGGGTGTTCAGCTCAACAATAAACTGTACTAGTCAGGCAACACAGACGTCCTGTACAAGAATAGCCTCTACTCACTGAGGAGACAAGGGTCCTTTGGAGTGTGCAGGACTCCCATGACACATAAGAACTTCCCATGACACAGTGGTGGTGGTTTGTTTGGTGAGAGAAGGAGCAAAGCTGACATCCATCATTGAAAACAACTCCTCTGACCTCCTGCATGAGACTGTGGAGGCCTTAAGCAGCTCCTTCAGCCACAGACTGTCACTCCCACCACTACTGCAGGTCCTTCATTCCAACAGCTGTCAGACTCTTTAACACCTGCATGACTTTATGAGTAATTTCTTATTGAACATGTGTATACGAGCTGCTGTGATTTCCCTGGGAAATCTTATTTTATCTTATACGTTCTTCCTCCTCTGAGACTTTTATACTTATTAATGTATATTGTAACCACTTTACCTCCCTTTTGCATAACATCTTGTGCAATACAATACTAAATTCTTTATAAGGTTTTAGATTTGCATATTGTATAGTTCACTGTTACTTGGTTTTTATTTGACTATTTCTGGTTTTATTTAACTGTTATTTATAACGGTGTATATAGTGTTAAAATGGATATCTTATAGGTGTGTAGTGGTAAAGTTTTTTTTTTCTCTTGGGTTTTTTCTATCCAACCTCTATAGTGTTCAAATGTTTTTCTTGCTATTACGTACTATCTAACTTAGGGTTTGGGTTAATAAAGTATTTGTGATTCTGATTCTGATACCACATCCCTGTTTTGTGTTGCAATACATGTCTTTACACCAATACATCTCTTCTTATGGGTGGATACACAGTGACATGATATGATCATGTGACTATTAAATCAAAACACGTCACTTTTCCTCAATAATATTGAGAAACTCCTCATGAACAACTCCTCTCACCTCCTGCATGAGACTGTGGAGGCCTTAAGCAGCTCCTTCAACCACAGACTGTCACTCCCACCACTACTGCAGGTCCTTCATTCCAACACCTGCATAACTTCATATTTCTTATTTATGAGTAATTTCTTATCGAACTTGTGTATACGAGCTGGAGTAGGATCTTATTTTATCTTATATGTTCTTCCTCCTTTGAGACTTTTATACTTATTAATGGATATTGTAGCCACTTTACCTCCCTTTTGCATAACATCTTGTGCAATACAATACTAAATTCTTTACAAGGTTTTAGATTTATTGCATAGGTCACTGTTACCTGGCTTTTATTTGACTGTTACTGGTTGTATATATCTGTTATTTATACCTGTGTATATAGTGTTAAAATGGATATCTTATAGGTGTGTAGTGGTAAAGTTCCTTGGGATTTTACTATCCAACATCTGTAGTGTTCAAATGTTTTTCTTGCTAATACTTACGTTTGGGAGCTGCTGTAACGAACACAATTTCCCTGCGGGGAGTTAATAAAGTATTTCTGATTCTGATTCTGATACCACATGCCTGTTTTGTGGTGCAATACATGTCTTTACACCAATACATCTCTTCTTATGGGTGGATACACAGTGACATATGATCATGTGACTATTAAATCAAAACACGTCATGTTTCCTCAATAATATTGAGAAACTCCTCATGAACAACTCCTCTCACCTCCTGCATGAGACTGTGCATGACTTCATATTTCTTATTTATGAGTAATTTCTTATCAAACTTGTGTATACGAGCTGGGGTTAAATAGTATGTAATAGCAAGAAAAACATTTAAACACTTTAGAGGTTGGATAGTAAAATCCAGAGAAAAAAAAACAACTTTACCACTACACAGACTACTGCAGGTCCTTCACTCCAACAGCTGTCAGACTCTTTAACACCTGCATGACTTCATGTTTCTTATTTATGAGTAATTTCTTATCGAACTTGTGTATACGAGCTGGAGTAGGATCTTATTTTATCTTATATGTTCTTCCTCCTTTGAGACTTTTATACTTAATTAATGTATACTGTAGCCACTTTACCTCCCCTTTGCATAACATACCACATGCCTGTTTTGTGTTGCAATACTGTACATGCAACATGCAGCTGTAACACCACCAATCTCTTCTTATGGGTGGATACACAGTGACATATGATCAAATCAAAACACGTCACTTTTCCTCAATAATATTGAGAAACTCCTCATGAACAACTCCTCTCACCTCCTGCATGAGACTGTGGATGCCTTAAGCAGCTCCTTCAACCACAGACTACTGCAGGTCCTTCATTCCAACACCTGCATGACTTCATATTTCTTATTTATGAGTAATTTCTTATCGAACTTGTGTATACGAGCTGGGGTAGGATCTTATTTTATCTTATATGTTCTTCCTCCTTTGAGACTTTTATACGTATTAATGTATATTGTAGCCACTTTACCTCCCTTTTGCATAACATCTTGTACAATACATAAGTGCAATCTTCCACACATGCATACTGCACTTTAAACAATCAGTGTCTATTCTCTGTACAGTCTCTCAAAGACTAAAAAGGTTTTAGATTTACATATTGCATAGTTCACTGTTTTTATTTGACTATTTACCCTTTTGCATAACATACCACATGCCTGTTCTGTGTTGCAACACATGCAACTGCAGCTGTAACACCACCCATCTCTTCTTATGGGTGGATGCACAGCGACATGGATCATGATATGTCACTTTTCCTCAATAATATGCTGTCAGAGGCGGTAACATGTATGGCTGGAAACCAAACGGAACAAATTCCTCATTCGACAGTGTTTGTGTGTTTGAGTTCACGTCCCTCCCCAAACTGTTTGTTTTGGCCAATCGCTTTGTGCCTGTATCCACCCAGTTTCATGTTGCCTTTGTATACCTCGAAAATTCTTTATTTTTTCACAAAGTCATAAACAATAACACATGTACTCAAGCACAACTGTGAACAAACGCTGATTTATATATATATAATCTATAATAATCACACACACATCGTCTTTTGACTTATTGATGCGTTCACTGACCGCGCTGCTTTAATAACCGTTGAGTCCAAACATTTTTTCCCCACACCCCGTGAAGGCATCACCAGTTTCCAACGTGCACACTGGTGACGTTTACCATATCATGATGGCGGTAGCCTGGACTATTTTGAATCCCGTCCCGCTTTTCGAACTTTACCCCGAGTCCAGTTTGTAAAAATGTCTCGGTACCACCCGGATAACACCGAATAACTCAACCGCTACCATGGACTCCGTGTTGGGGGACGATTTGACGCTGCCCGTTGACATCAACGGAAGGTAAAAAATAAACGGTAGCTTAGCATCGCTCGTACGTTAACGGCTAACCGCTACATGGGCCCTGACTATAAACTGGAACAACAACAACACATGAAACACTTCAGCTGTCATATTTTTATATATTTATTTGATTAAACTTTAAAGCTACACGTCAGTTAGCTGCTGTTTTAACACAACAGAGGCGTTATAACGCTAGCTTCAGCTCTGACATTTGAATTCTGACATGTATCAATCAGTAATTTTCTTTTTTTGTTGTTGTTGAAATAACACACAGCTGTCCCTATGATCAGTTTCGATAGGGTTAATTGATCTAGTTATAAGTTAGTAGTTACATAACGTAATAATCTTCAAGTTTAGGTTGATTTTAAGTGTGTACAGCAACATTTTATTGGCTAAAAAAATCAAATTTTAAGTAATTCTGAGTCTAATTAAGGAAAACCAAAACTAAAAAACACCAAAAGTGTAATTATAATAGCCAAGGACACCTTACAATAAATAAAAGTAGACAGCAAATAACAAAAAGAACCATAAAAGTACCAAATTACAAGAATACAACATTAAAAACAGGATAAAATAGGATGGAAAAACAGGTTGGTTTTAAGTTAGTAGCTACATAACGTAATAATCTTCAAGTTTAGGTTGATTTTAAGTGTGTACAGCAACATTTTATGGGCTAAAAAAAATCAAATTTTAAGTAATTCTGAGTCTAATTAAGGAAAACCAAAACTAAAAAACACCAAAAGTGTAATAATGATAATAATAATAATACATTTTATTTCATAGGCGCCTTTCTGTCACCCAAGGACACCTTACACGAAATAAAAGTAGACAGCAAATAACAAAAAGCCCATAAAAAAGAACCATAAAAGTACCAAATTACAAGAATACAGCATTAAAAGCTACATAATGTAATAATCTTCAAGTTTATGTTGATTTTAAGTGTGTACAGCAACATTTTATGGGCTAAAAAAATAAAATTTTAAATAATTCACCGTGCAAAAACGATTTTTCTGAGTCTAATTAAGGAAAACCAAAACTAAAAAACACCAAAAGTGTAATAATAATACTAATAATAGCCAACGACACCTTACAATAAATACAAGTAGACAGCAAATAACAAAAAGAACCATAAAAGTACCAAATTACAAGAATACAACATTAAAAACACAGGTTAATAGGATGAAAAAGGCTGTTTTAAACAGGTTGGTTTTAAGTTAGTAGCTACATAACGTAATAATCTTCAAGTTTAGGTTGATTTTAAGTGTGTACAGCAACATTTTATTGGGTAAAAAAATCTAATTTAAATGATTCATAGTGCAAAAACGGTTTTTCTGAGTCTAATTAAGGAAAACCAAAACTAAAAAACACCAAAAGTGTAATTATAATAGCCAAGGACACCTTACAATAAATAAAAGTAGACAGCAAATAACAAAGAGAACCATAAAAGTATGCCAAATTACAAGAATACAACATAAAAAACAGGTTAATAGGATGGAAAATGCTGTTTTGAACAGGTTGGTTTTAATAATCTTCAAGTTTAGGTTGCTTTCGGTGTGTACAGCAACATTTTATGGGCTAAAAAAAAATTAATTAATATAATTCACTGTGCAAAATGAGCAAAAATGGTTTCTCTAATCTAGTCTAGTCTAATTAAGGGAAACCAAAACTAAAAAGTGTTGGTGCAGAAAGCTTTTTTCATGCTTCATACTGCTGCTGTCGCCGTTATATAAATCATATCCAGCTCATTGGATGCTGTTGTTGCTGTGATATTACTGCGATTTGCTATGAAGGGTTTGTTGACCTGTCACTGTGTGAGAGAGAGAGAGAGAGAGAGAGAGAGAAAGCGGAAATTATCAGAGCCAGTTTTTCTTGTTTTTTGTTCAGCTGGGGTTCAGACTGAAGCAGCGACTTCTCCCCGTGCTCTCTGCACAAAATGTGGACCTATCATGTCATATTTGCTTTTGTTTCTTTTCTGTTTTTGAACCCTCATGCATCCTCTCCAGGGCATGAGAGAAGGGTGTGATTGTGGTAGGTGATCTGTGCATTTATTCAGCTCTGTTCTTCTGCTGAGTGTGGCTAGTCTAGTCCTGTGTTTTTAAAAGTTTCTAGTGTCCTTGTTTCGTCTCTTTCTTTTTTTAAATGACCTAGCCCAGCTGTGTCCTGCGGTACAGGGCGGTCACCCAGGTGGCAAGCGTGCCTCAGTAACCCAAGACGTTAGCCGATATGTGTGGTGTGTATTACTTCTTCTGAAACCTGACTCACTTTAACTGTTTCACTTTATTAAATATAGCTTGGCGTGTTTGTCAGACGCTTCACTTATTGTCGCTTTTTAACACGAAGCGATTCCTGCGAGCCGAGTTCTGAACAAAATGAGAAGAAAAAAAAAAGAGGAAGTCAGTGTTTACAGGCTCTTGCATTGTTTCCACCGGCTGCTGGTAGGGGTTACTACGAAGTGCACCGCTGACAAAACTGTGTCAGTAACACCCGCACTCGGACGTGTTTTAATGTCATCTATTCTTCATGAGGAACGTTTCATCTCTGAGCCGAGTTGTTTGGCACGTTCGCGTTTGGTGCTCTTAGTCTTATCTGAGCCTCTTGCTCTTGTAGATTGCTTCCTCTCCATTAACACAGGAAGGGGTTGCCTGGCATGTGAAAACCGTGATGCAACCGTTGCCGATGCGTTTTTATTGACTTTTGTGAGAGGATGATTGTGCATCTGCAGCTCATATACTTCATGTTTTAGTTGTAAGGACCACTGTGACATTATTGTGTTGTTGTTGACTGTCGAAAAAGAATAAAATCCTGTGATTCATTATGGTGGAAGTTCAAGAGTTTGCATTGTATTGTTCCTTTTTCCTCTGTCATATTATGTGTTGTGTAGGTTCCTTCATCTTGGGTGTCAAAGCAAAAACAAATACGGGGAAGAGCAATGTCATTGTGGTTTTTTGCCTGACACTGTGGACGCTTGAATCAAATGTCTTTCTAGCACAGATATATATATATATAGTTCCCAGAGTCACTGACAGGCTGAAAAAGGGATGAAACTGGACAAAACGAGGAGTAATATTTGTCTGATTCATCTCATTTTCTATAGTAATACAACATCAAATAGCGATGTTCTTGTCTCAGGTGCATGCTCCAGTATTATTATCATTTTACGTCATTTTATAGTTGGAAAATTGTGTCTTCTTATGTCGCTTAGTTAAAGTGGAATCTGCCGAGACAAAGAACTTTAAAATATATCAATCAAACGAGAGCAAATCGTGCTGGAATCTTCCGTCTTTGCAGAGAAATATATCCGAGAGAATCTGCAGAGCTGCTTTTGGTGCCAGGGGAGGTATGAGAGGAAGTCATTCAATGCTGAACATTATATAATTAGACACAAAGGTCAGGGTCGAGGAACATGAGCTCGGACCCGAATAGTTCGTGTTTTTTTTTTGTTTTTGTTTGTGCAAGTGAAGTATCTCTCTTTTAAACTATCAGGAGGATTCGCACACTGATCTTTAACAAACACACGCGAGTGACACGTTTGTGTTGTGGCAGTGCAACCCCGCCTCCTTTTTGTGTCAACGTGATCCAGATGTGCGCGCTGATGTTTGGTGCATTGTGCCGTGTCTGTGAGTGCCATCCCTGTGATGCTTAGCCGATCGGAGTCACAGTAGTCTAGTTGTCTGTCAAAGAAAGCCTTCTCCGTCAACTGGGTTCTCTGTGTTTTTGCTCTCCTCTCTGTCTGTCTGCCTGAACATGAGAGCTAGGCTGCCACTGGCACATGGTCACACACACACACACACACACACACACGCTGGCTGAAGGGGTTTCTGCCAGAGTGGATGTAAATGAGGCAGAGAGTCATTCTTAAGCTATTTATGGAGCGTTCTTCAGGCTCAGTGGAACCGGCCAGCGTGAGTAATGCATAAACACAGCTCATCTGTGTTGGTAAATGTATGTGTGTGTGTGTGTGTACTATAGGCAGGGACACAGATGAGAGCTTGCTTTACTTCCTGTTCTTTCCAAAATGTTGGTTGAATGTTTTGAAAACGTTCCAGCCTGTTGTCCCTTTTCCATATATCCAGGGTGACTTAACAAAACGTTTCTGTCCCCAGCTGCAGACTTCCAGACTCCCTAGATGCCGGAGACTATTCCACAGACAGCATGACAGGTACAGTCGGACCTCCTTTTGTTCTCCTCCTCCTTCTCCTCGCTCAGGTTGCTGCTTCTCATCCCCCCGTGTATTAATTAATACCGCTGCTGAATCGTTGCCGTGACCTCCCACAGTTGTGTCTCCGAAGCTGTGATAAGGGAGCTGGAGCTGGATGATGTTAATGAGCGAATCCTGTTTCTGATTTACTGTCAAGCTCTTGTAGTGTGACAACAATATATTCCAGGCTGAAATAATGCATGAGAGCCAGTAAACAAGTGATTTACAGATGTAGGTCAGCGTCTGTGGCTTTCTGTCCAGTTGCTCGTGCGGACAAATAAACAAGACGTCCAGGAAAACACTGACGCTGCAACTCGAATATGAAAATGAGAGTTTATCATCTGTATATAGATGGGACGACGATACAGTATACAGTTGTCCCTCACTATAACGCGGTTCACCTTTCGTGGCCTCGCTGTTTTGGATTTTTTTAGTGTAATTTTGCATGCTTTTTTTTTTTACAGCGTACTGTACAGTATGAACGCGCATTGTGTTCGCTGTCCTGATTGGCCTAAGGTAGTACTGTACAAAATGCATTCGGAAATACGCATGAGTTACTGGTAATAATTTCTTATCTGTCAAACCTCGTAGATTCATCATAAAATGAAATTTGTTAAAAATGATTTCATTTACTAATA